>NW_027222894.1:0-39750 GCF_030179905.1 Drosophila bipectinata | reverse complement strand
GCACATTGCTTCTTTAATTGAGGACAGCGACAGAGCTTCCTTTCGAGGGAAAGAAATCGTCGAACGGCTTGGGGGTAAGACTCTCCCAGCAACTTAGAACCGCATTTTAACGGAAGCCTCACAGCGTAAGCGCCGGAATCCAGCCGAGCAACATGTTGCACGAAATGCGCATCGCAATCTAGCTCTTCCTTCGTCCGCTTCACAATAGGCTCGGAGCAGTCTTCGATTTCCCAAAACCGGCGGAGCAGAGAATCCAGCTGATCATCCAGCATTGTTGCGCTCTCCGGAACATCCTTGTGGGCAGTGGAAACGAATGATCTTCTCTGGACATGTGAACCGCCTCCACACACGACCCATCCAAGTCGGGTTTTCTGCAGCAATGGCAGGCCGGCTGACGGCTCAATTTGCCCAACACACAACAGCACATAAAACAGACTGGCTCCGATTAAAAGGTCGATGCGCTGTGGGCGGAAAAATTCAGGATCAGCCAAAGAAAGATTGCCAGGAATATTCCAACTGGAGGCATCCAAACTGAAGCTAGGCTGCAGGTCCGTGATGTTGGCGGCGATGACGGCGTTAGCCAGGGCCGAGTATTCGGAACAGTGGGAACGTAGGAGAACATCAACAGAGAATCCATCTGTCGCAAAGCCGGTATCTCCAATACCAGACACCGCCATGAATGATTTGTACCTCCGAAGCTGCAGCTGACTTGCCAGCCGGGAAGTGATCACGTGCACCTTCGATCCAGAATCCAACAGAGCTCAGCATGGAACCACCGCGACTACGAACAAGAATGTTCGCTGTAGTAAGCAACGATATATTGCCGTTGCGACCTTGAGCAACGAGTGCATTAGCAGTAAACGGCGAAGAGGCTACAGTCTCGGCGACCTCGGCTATGGCTGACGTGGAAGGACCAACCAAGCTCCAGGAAATGCAGCAGGCTGTGATGCCTCCTTCCACAACTGCAACAATTAGCAGCGAGGCACTCACGCATGTGATGACCCGTTTGCAGACACTTCCGACAAAGACCAAGGCGAATCTCAGGGGGCATTGATAGAAATCGGGGGCATGGAGACATTATATGGGACCATCCCCCGCATAGCGCACAGGTAGAGGGAAGCGAATTAGTAACAATAAAGGATGATCTGCCATTATTTGCACCTCGACGCCTTCCCACGTGAGCGCCCTGGGCGTATACAGCCATGGCCACGTCCATAGCCTCCAGCGTCCTACACCGCTGCTCCAAAAATTCGGCCATCGACTCCCAAGTAGGGATGGCGTCTGAACCTGAGGAGTTTTTACACTCCTCCCACTTGGCCTGGGTAGCTGGGTCCAACCTTTGAAGCAGAACTTGGACGGTGATGCAGCTGGCGATCTGTACCGATGTACCCAAATTCTTTAAGGCTCGCATATGGGCATTGAAAGACCTCGAAGAGCTGCTATTGATCCACTTTCCAACAGACTGAGGCCCAGAATCTCGTTCACGTGTGCCTGAAATATTAAGCGACGGTTATTAAATCGTTTCTCCGAAAGACCTCGAAGAGCTGCTATTGATCCACTTTCCAACAGACTGAGGCCCAGAATCTCGTTCACGTGTGCCTGAAATATTAAGCGACGGTTATTAAATCGTTTCTCCAATAAATTCAGCGCAACATCATAGTTCTCGTCGGAGACTTCCAAGGAACGAACTGCTTCGAAAGCGGACTCCCGAAGGCAAGATCGCAACCTTTGCAACTTTTCCACCTTACTAATACGAGGATTGCTGCCGACGATTGTAGAGAAGATCGAGTAAAATTCAGCCAATTCCGAGTATCCACCGCTGAACGTAGGGAGCGGCAAAGGAGGCAGCACTTGAAAACTTTGACCTAACCCTGGGTCAGCCTGCATGGTGGACATTCCGTTGGCAAGGGTGGAGTGGGCATCAATTCGAGATGAGCGAAGGGTCGTCTCGTGCTCAATTTCCGCCTGCATCGTCGCTACGAGCTCCGAAACAGTCCATCGAAGGTCACTGCTGATCTGCTAAATGTCCAAGTCCTCAAGCTCCCCGTGGATGGCCTTGAAGTCGCTGAACATGGTGGCTATCTGACCATGTCGCACGTGTAGCATGGCATCATCCACCTTGGAAGTAGGCTGAAGAGCTCCTTGGATCCTCTGTAAGTCCTGGAGAATACCCAGGGCCTTGCACTTTAAAATATCACTACGGGTTGAAGTGGGTGCTCCTGTGATGGCGCCGCTGGAGTTCATGATTTATTATATTGAGTTCCGAACAACCCGAAATAAATTTTATTTGCTCGAATGCACTTGCGTTGTGGATCGTATGTTTGTATGAAGTCTATGCGCGGGCGAATGCACTCGCGTTGTGGATCGTAAATATGTATGTGTGCTTGTTAACTTACGTTTATGTTTATGCCTGTATGTATGTGTAATATAATAATATATTATAATTTGTTTATTATTGTAAACAAACTTATTAGCCACTTATGATAATTTTTCACATAACACTGTTTACAAAATTGTTTTGTTTTTGTTTTAGTAATTTGTTTATGTGTAAATAAATACATTAACGATCACGTCGGGGTTCACCAATGTTTGGTCATTGAGCGTTTTCAATGCCGTAAATAAAAATCAGAATTTAATTAATTTCAACGTTATAAACTTTATTCAGGCCGCATATGAAATTAGGATTTATGAACAATATTTGAAATCCAATTAAGGATGCGAGCGCAGTAAGAAGACGATAGTGGCGCCAACCTTCCAGAATAGGCTGAGCGGATGCTCGCTAACTTTAAACGCCGAATAAGCAAAGCCGAGCGGCCGAAAGAGAGTCGGCTTGCGACCAACAAAACATCAGTTACTAATTAATTATTATGTTCAAATTAGTTGCTTGCTGCTTGACCTGACAAGGTCTTTGGGAAAACCCAGCATATTCAGTTTACTCAGCAAGAGTGAGTCTGTGTAAATTACATCGCTTTGATATCCCTTCCAAAAGCCATCTATGACAAAGGATTTCATCTTCAATAAGTTTGTGGTGGTGGAGCGACGCTTAATAAAGCCATGCTGACCAGGAGTGATAATCAAAGAGCAAAGGTGTTACAAATGAGGAGTAATTAATTTTTAAAATAACTTTGGAATTGCCGACCACTTAGAGACGCCTTTGTAGTTGGCAGCCTCGGACTTTTTTCCTTTTTTATGTAGGGGAATAATGAATGATTCCTTCCACTTAAGGGGAAAAATCGAGGTTTCCAAAGATAAGATGAAAAGTCTAAGTAGAGGTTTGCACAGAGCCCTAGCGCAGCCTGGTACTCCGCCGGGGCCTGGCGAACAAATGGGTTTTACCCTTAAAAGTCCAAATAATAAGTTGTTCTCAGAAAAAAACGGACAGAAAATAAGATTTGCTGCTTGAATGTTATATGCGTAAGGCTGATCAGTGAAGGCTGATTAGGCGGAGAATAAGTTGTTTGAAAAATTTCTGCGATCAGAGGAATTTTGCAGAGGAACTTTCAAACGTAAGCAGGGGTGAAAAAGATACGTGTTTACGCTTAGTGTTTACAAAATTATAAAACTGCTTTGGATCCTGAGTAAATTGTATCCGGCAGCGGTCAATAAAATTCATATTACATTCCGCGTTATGCACGGTTATATTCGACCGAGCTAGTAGGTATCTTGAAAACTCAACTCAACTGCAGGTTTATTTTTTATATTTTAGTAAAAGCCTATTTTCAATATTTTTTAGGTTAGTGAGGCACCTTGTATGCCAAGGAGGATTTGTTGAAGTGGACGAATATTTCCATGGCACACAAGAGTCAAAATATTTATTTAAATTTATTTATTTCAAATACAGTACAATTTTTCTAAAGAGACGTTAAGATCTGTGCATGCCAGAATATCGGACCAATCGTATGTATCGATAAGGCTTTTAGGTTTCTGAAAATCAGCTTTACTATCAGATCGATCAGACATCAGATCGATACCAGGAATAGTTTCGATAGAGACCTCCAGCGTGGGGTGATATGGATCCTCTGGGGTTGAAAGGGGAAAAGCTCTGGAGAGAGTGGTACCATCAGGATCAGATAAAAAACTTAAGTCTAAAAGCCGACCTAACGAATTTCTAACATGGTTAATCTGATCTAGGCACATGTCAAACATGCCCGCGGTGAAGTCATGGTGAGTCATAAGTGACAAAGATGGTGAGTTCTCGGTATATCAATTCAAGTAAATTAAAGTCGCCCACCGCGACGAGCTGGTCACGATCCGTCATAAGATTAAAGACACTGCTGACCATTCTTCTCGGAAGTCTAATCCAGAGCACCGAATTCCCCAACAGATTAGGGACTTTGAGGAGCGGCGACAAATCATGCGATTCGGAGGACTATTCCGAGGTACCGAAATCCAGAACGGGCTCGGGACGCCGCAAGGCTTCGTTGAGAGGACTCTGACAAGCGGCGACAAGAGCAGGTACAAAATAATGCTGACCATGCCTCTCGGAGGACCACTCCCGAATTTCGAATTCAAGAGCGGATTCAGGACGCCGCAGCATGAGCTGCTCATCGCGAGGACCCACAAGAACGTGCAGGATAAAAGGCTCTCACTGGAGGGCGCCGACAGCGACGAAGAGATACAGAAGACAGGCAGCGAGGCAGGCAGCGGAAAGGTCCGCCGATAATAGGAGAGCAACCAGGAGAAATCCCCTAACAAGAACCCAGGAGAAACCGATAAACACATTAAAATGAAATACAAAAACAGCGGAGGATTCGAAAAGAACTAATTATGTAAAAAATACTTTAAGATGGACCCCCAAATTCGACTGGAAAGGAATATTAAGGAAGGACCCACGAAAATTCGTATTTTCTGTGAAAAGAAAATAAATTTTTGTTACCGAAGCTGAAGCTTTTTGTCTTGAAATTCGTAATCCCGCTGCAAATAGCCACATTGCAATTTTTGTAAAAACATAAACATTTAATAATCCAATTCGGCTGAAAACAGCCTCATTTCATTTCATTTCTAAGAGGTATTTCAAATTGAAAACGAAAACAATATTTTCGTTTTCACTTCTCTTAAGTAAATAGGTCATACTATTCTTAAGTGAACATCCACTTATGGTTTTTCGTTAAATTATGCTTCCCCACCCGCCCGCAAACCTCACAACCGCTCAATATCCTGTTGAAACTAATACATATTCAAGTATCTTGACGGCCTAGATCCTTTTACTCCAGCTTTTGTATTCCTTCGCATTTAGTCTTCAACGGCATACCGCTGGGTCCACTCGCGGCCATTGCGAATGGCCTCCGCCTCGTTGACCTTCCAGAGCTCGGCCACATCATTGGCCAAAGGGTCATTGGGATTGGGGGAACTGAGCAGGGCCTGGATCGACAGTAAAAGTGTACATATCTGGAGTGCCGGAAACCACTTATCCTTGCGCACGTACAGACAGTTGCGACCCAGACGATCGATGTTCGGATGATAGATCTTGGTGATGAAACGGACCTTGGGTGCCGACATGGGACAATCACCGGTAGGAACATCTCCAACTTGAGATGGCATTGTTCTCGTCGGGTATGGCGTTGATTCCCGGCACCGGCTCCTGCATCAAACGCTGCATCTCCTTAATGGTACGACGTGGCAGACTCGACATTTTCTCAGGTCTCCAAGACCTTGGGAAGGATCCTTTTCTGGATTTGTGGGTGGTGTGTTAAGACTGTGAATGAAAAACTGAAAGAAAATATTGGATTTATATTTTTAAATCAAATTTTAAAAATGCTTACAAAAAATGTAACTACAACACGAAACGTAATCTGGATGCAACGGAGTTTGCATCAGGCAGTTATTGTTATTACGAGTAAAATAAGAGGCCCTGCAGATGCCGTGTTATCCTCGTTTGGCACTGGGCTAAATTTCGACGCGATTATAAGTCGACTCGATTTACGTACAGTGATAAGCGTCGGATTTACGTCATCAAGCAGGAAATGGGTACTCTCAGACAGGGAAATCTGACCCTCCTGCAATACTATGACGAGGTCGAGAAAAAACTCACCTTGCTCACCAACGAAGCTACCATGTCGTACGAAGCCTCGGCGGCAAAAGTTTTGTGTGACAAGCGCAGCCTCACGGATGTCTTTTTTTCGGCAAAGCCGAAGTATATGCCATTAGCACTTGCTCAAGAAGTGGAGTCCAACCACGAAAGGTACTTCTTTCAGATTAATTTGCGAGAGGTCAGGAAGACAGAGATAGGAAACAGTATCCGAAGCCGGAAGAACGCCAAAAGACTTCTGGTATTCTGCTATTCCTTTTTGAACAAATTAAATTCAAAGCAATTCAATTAATAAATGCAAAGAATAGGCAGGTCAATATCAACAACAAAGTACAAAATTCATATTAATAAAATTTCCGCTACCGTCAGCCAACTTCTGAGGTCAGCTTAAAAGTCCCAAATTTATGCAGGGCACTTATTCGAGATGCTTGTTAATCGAAATAGAATGATCGCAATGGAGCTGCAGGGTTTAATGCTGGAGATCAGTTCCCAAGGTTAATGTTGTTAGCCCTAGCATCTTAGGAAGAGCCGACCGAGAAAGCGATTTGGGATGTTTTGTCCGTATCGTCCGTTAAGATCTTACGCACAGGTCTTAAGATCTGTGATGGTGACATCCACACAGTAAAAAATTGCTCTGCGACATTAGGGGCTACATTTTGCCAGCTGGCGCGAAAAAGATCATGCTCTCAAGAGCAGCACGCTGGAGGCATGGCGCATTGCAAGATCCAGCAAAGCTATTTACACCCCATTACTAACGTTGATAAGGGGATTGTAATTATAAATGATCGCACGGCTCGCGTGTGTGTGGATAATGGTACTTGTATCCATGTAAGGGGCACATATCTCGTCACCTTTGCAGGGCTTCGTTGAGAGGAATCTGATAAGCGGAGACAAGAGCAGGTACAAAATAATGGTGACAATGTCTCTCGGAGGACCAATTTCGAATTCAAGAGCGGATTCCGGCCGCCGCAGCATGAGCTGCTTATCGCGAGGACCCAGAAGAACGTGCAAGGGAAAAGGCTCTCACTGGAGGGCGCCGACAGCGACGAAGAGATACGGAAGACAGGCAGCGAGGCAGGCAGCGGAAAGGTCCGACGATAATAGGAGAGCAACCAGGAGAAATTCCTTAACAAGAACACAGGAGAAACGGGTAAAACCATTACAATGCAGGGAAACACGTCAACAGCGGAGGAGTCGGCAAGAACTAATTAGGCCAAAAAAAACTTTAAGATGGACACAAAATCGACTGGATGCCTCTCAAAGGCAGTTTCATCGAAACATGAACGCAAGAGCTCAACTTTCCGAGGACGAACTGGAACAGGAATGACAACAACAGCGAAATAGGATTCGAGTATCAGCGACGGATCATTATCACAGGAACATTAAGGAAGGACCAACGGAAATTCGTATTTTCTATGAAGGAACATGGCTACGTCCTGGCTATCGCCTCTAAATTTCTTCTCATAAACGTTGGCAACGCTTTTTTTAGCAGGAAAATTTCTTTCTCTCTCTGGGGTTTCTATAGTATTCCGCTTTATTAAATGCGGAAAAATAAGGTATTGTACCCTATTCTCTGCTTAAACTTGGCTATCAACACCTTGGCTACTAAATGATCCGGTAGGCTTTGAACCTAAAGCATCGTTTTATTGTTTGTTTAAAAAAAAATAAAAAAAAAAATTTAAAATTTTTTCCAAACAACAAACAAATATAAAACCACTCTTATTTACATAATCTTGCGGCCATTTTCGGGCAAAACCAACTCAATGGGCTGGCAAGACCCTCCCAGTTCCATCAAATTCAAGCCGCCTTCGAAAAAGAAAGCCTATTCTAATTTTCAAGATGACGATTCCAGCGACTCCGAGCATGGAGAAATGAAGCGGAAGTCTGCTAAAAAACCCATTATGGAAGATGAACCTACCACCAGCGAAGCAGCCAGAGCTGCACTTAAAGCTAATATTGAAAAAAATTATTATACAATTCTATCTGATTTAGACGATGAAGATCGTGTCAGCGACATGGAGGTTGACGGTATGAAGAAAAAAGATGACAAGAAGACCAAGCAATATGCGTTAAAAACGGCGAAAATCATCAAACCGCCACCAATTTTTATCCCGGACGTATCCAGCATCAATGGCCTTTCCAAAGACATTTCCAACCTCTTAGGCGGGGATGTTGAAGTGACCTACAAGGCAAGCACTAACAACAAAATTCGCGTCATGACTCCAGACATGGATACTTACTCAACTCTGAAAAAGTTCCTGAGCGAAAATAACCATCGATACCACACATTCCAGCCCCGAGACGCGCTTATCGATCGTCGTTAAAGGCCTCCACTTCTCCACCGACCCGGAGAATATTAAGGTGGGTTTTAGCAGCCATGGACACAAAGTCAGGGATATACACAATCCTACGCAAAAAGGTACAAAGAAGCAACTAAACATTTTCTTTATTAACCTCGAGCCAGCCAAAAACAACAAGGAGGCCCTTCAAGTCAAGCGGCTATGCAGCACTGTGGTTACGGTTGAGCCACCAAAAAAATTCGACGATGTGCCCCAATGCCATCGCTGCCAGGGCTTCGGTCACACGAAACGGTACTGCCATCTGGAGTACAGATGCGTAAAGTGTGGAGATAGGCACCCATCGTCCGAATGCACAAAAATTGCCAGTGAACCAGCCGTCTGCCTCCACTGCGACGGATCACACGCGGCCTCTTACAAGGGCTGTCCGCTCTACAAAAAGGCAAAGAGCACGTTTGCCCCCAAGCAGACTGCCCTAAGACGCCAGCAACCTCAATTCAGCAAAATTAACCCTAAAATCAGCTATGCTAGCGCAGCCAAAAACGGAGCACCACAAATTGACTCCAACCCCAATCCCGATCCCTGTCTTCCAAGTAATCCAATGGACGCCCTAATGGCTAGGATGGAATCTATGTTTGAGCGCATGATGAAGAAGGTCTTGAGCCAAATAGCCCAAATGATGGCCACCGTTTTCAAATCCTTATGCATACGCAATTAGATATAACCATATGGAATGCTAACGGCCTGGTAAAAAGAAGGCCAGAGGTCGAGCTATATTGCAAGACCCACCAAGCAGACGTTCTCCTCATATCAGAAACGCATTTTACCAACAGATCATACTTGGCTATTAGAGGATACGACCTTATTGCCGCTAACCACCCGAACGGTAGAGGTCGCGGGGGCGCTGCCATCCTTATTCGCAGCTGCATCAAGTATGAGGCACTTCCAGCCATGTGCGCAGACTGTGTGCAATGTGCCCAAATTAAAATCTCCACTACCAACGGTGACATAACAATCGCTGCAGCATATTACCCCCCCAGGCACAACATCCACGAACAGGAATTCGCCTTGCTACTGGATTGCTTCGGCCCCAGGGGGGGCCCCAAGGGGGAGGGGACTTTAATGCTAAATACCCCTGGTGGGGCTCCAGGATTACGAACCCAAAGGGCTCGGCCCTATACAGGCAGATTCAGCCCCGAAACTTGAGCTGTCACGCAATCGGTGCACCCACATACTGGCCTACGGATCCCCACAAAATCCCTGGAGGACTGGATTCTGTCGGAATTCAAGCGAGAGAAGTAGAAGACCTCTTCTCGGACCACAGCGCCTTTGCCGTGTCACTTTTCACCCCAGCCTTGCTCAGGTCAGCCCGCAAAAAGCTGATCTACAAGACAACAGACTTGACAACTACCAATCTTACCTGAACAACGTTACCGACCCCAGCCCGACAGTTGACTCCCCGGTTGACATCGACACCGTTGTAGAAGAGTTAACAGCCCATATTCAGGCGGCAGCTCCTCAAGCAGCACCAAGGCCCTCCAACCGCCCAAGAGCCACTGACAGGGACATCCATTTTTGGAGCCCAGAAGTCGAAGAACTCAAACTTGAAAAGCGACGACTCCGAAGAGTGTGGATACTCTCGAGGAATCCTTTGGACAAAACCGCCTTCAATAGAGCGACCAAATGTCTGACAGAAACGCTGGCAAGACTAAAAAAGCAGGTTTTTGACGGGTTCGTCGAACAACTTGAGCCAGTCGACCCTCAACATAACCTATGGCGAGTCACCAAATCTATCAGACAGCCGCTGAAAAGGATCCCACCTGCACAAAGAACCGACGGCAGCTGGTGCAGATCGGAGATGGACAGGGCCAACGCTTTCGCCGAACACCTCGAAGGTGTCTTTACGCCTTTCGATCGCTGCTCACCGGAGGATGCTGCTGAAACTGCCCGTCTTCTGGCCGAGCCTTCCAGGGACACCGATCCAATACCACCAGTGACTGAGGAGGAAACGCTGAGCTCATAACCATCATGAGCAACAACAAGGCCCCGGGCGATGATGGTATCCCTGACCACAAGTTTGGCTTCAGGCGGCTAGTGCAGTGCATCCTGGACGCGTTTGAAACCAAGAAGTACTGCATGGCCGTCCTGCTGGACGTGAAGCAGGCGCTTGACCGAGTCTGGCATCCCGGTCTTCTATATAAATTAAAGACGGGCCTACCCCGACCATACTTCCAGTCCCTAAAGTCGTTCTTGGAAGACCGTAAATTTGCTGTTAGATGTGGCGAGGCCATCTCCGGTATAAGAGAAGCTCACGCTGGTGTACCCCAAGGCAGCGTTTTGCCCGTTGATGTACAATGCTTACACGGCCGACCTCCCTGTTCTTCAGAGGCCTGACCTGCTCGCAGCAACCTATGCATACGACACCTCCTTCCTTACCACCGCCGATAGCGCATTGGGGGCAGCCGAAACGATGCAATTGCAGCTTTACTTGCTCAGCGACTGGCAAAAGCGATGGAACATTGCCGTCAATAATGAGAAGTCCACTGCCACCACATTTTCTCTCTGCAAAGGCAACTGCCCTCCAGTTAACCTCAACGGCTCTCCAATCCCACAGGAAGACAATCCCAAGTACCTGGGATTCACCCTAGACAGGAGGCTCACCTGGAAGCCCCATCTGATTAAGAAGAGGAAACAGGCTGATCAAAGACTTCGATCCTTCTACTGGCTTATGGGTAGGAGATCGAAGCTGAGAACTTCCACTAAACTCCTCATTTACAAGGCTATAATACGCCCAATCTGGTCGGACGGCATACAGCTCTGGGGCACTGCGAGCAAGACGAATGTCCGAACTATACAAGCTTTCGAAAATAGAGCGCTTCGAATCGCCACTGGGGCCCACGTCTATCATGACAATCGCACCATCCACGAGGTTCTCAATTTCCCTTGGGTCAAGGACGAGATCCAAAGAAGCAGCGCACGTTACATGCAGAGGCTTCATAATCACCCGAACCTGTTGGCCAGCTCCCTGCTGGACAGCAGCGAGCAGCCCAGAAGACTAAAAAGGACTCACCCGCTGGACCTCCCCTTACTACTCTAATTTTTTTCTACCATATTATTATTTAAAATTATCTATAAGTGAAGTTTATTTGATAACATTTAATGGTTGTCCCTAATGGACAGTTTTAAATAAACGTTACCCTGCTATTACAAAAAAAAAAAAAAAACCTTGGCTACTGTCTAACTGAAGCCACTATACAGGTGGTCGTTAACCGTCCCGTTCGGGAAGCCACACTTGAAAGCCAGAGTAGCCAAAATGAGCTGCGTCTAGCTATACAGTAACTGACCGCCTGACCCAGGTTAATGCAGTACAAATCGCTCCCGCCCAAGAGGATGCCCCTCAAGTTAAGGTTTATGAGCCTATAGAAATTAGGGATAATGTCAAATGTGACGAGTTCCTAGATGCTGTTAAGTGCCTACCCGAATTTACTGGAGCTCAGGACGCATACGTCTTCTGGCGGCAAGCGGCATTAGCCGCATATTATATTTTTAGGAATTAAGTAATACCAGACGCCATTATCAGGCAGTTATTATTATTAGGAGTAAAATAAGAGGCCCTGCCGATGCCGTCTTATCCTCGTTTGGCACTGGGCTAAATTTCGACGCGACTGTAAATCGACTCGATTTTACGAACAGTGCTAAGCGTCGAATTTACGTCATCAATGGGTAATCTCAGGCAGGGAAATCTGACCCTCCCGCAATACTATGAAGAGGTCGAGAAAAAACTCACCTTGCTCACCAACGAAGTCGTACCATGTCGTACGAAGCCTCGGCGGCAAAAATTTGTGTGACAAGCGCAATCTCATGGATGTCCTTTTTTCGGCAAAGCCGAAGGATATGCCATAAGCACTTGCTCATGAAGTGGAGTCCAACCACGAAATTTACCATACTTCTTTGCAGATTCATTTGCGAGAGGTCAGGAAGACAGAGATAGGAAACAGTATCCGAAGTCGGAAGAACGCAAACATACTTCTGGTATTCTGCTATTCCTTTTTGCACAAATTCAATTCAAAGCATTTCAATTAATAAATGCAAACAATAGGCAGGTCAATATCAACAATAAGTCAATATCAACAAATTCAAATTAATAAAATATCCGCTACAGTCAACCAACTTCTAAGGTAAGCTAAAAAGTCCCAAATTGATACAGGGCACCTATTCGAGTTGCTTGATACTCAAATATAATAGAATGATCGCAATGGAGCTGAAGGGTTTAATGCTGGCAGTAGCACTTCCCAAGGTAAATTTTGTTAGCCCTAGAATCTTAGGTCATGCAGACCTAGACGGTGTGTGGATCGAAGAGCCCACCAAGAACGAGATTTGTGATGTTTTGTCCGTATCGTCCGTTAAGATCTTACACACAGGTCTTAAGATCTGTGACGCCGACATCCACAAAGTAAATATTTGCTGTGCGACATTAGGGGCTACATTTTGCCAGCTGGCGCGAAAAAGATCATGCTCTCAAGAGCTGCACGCTGAACGCATGGCGCATTGCGAGATCCAGAAAAGCGATTTACACCCCATTACTTACGTTGATGAGGGGATTGTATTTATAAATGATCGCACGTCTCGCGTATATGTGGATAATGGTACCTGTATCCATGTAAGATTCATATATATCGTCACCTTTGCAGAACGTGGCATCGTCAACCAATCCCGATTGGTCAATCAGCACACAGCCCAGAAGAGGGCTCCAGGAGTGGCCAGCTCGCCTTCCCTGAACGTCACTATGAAACGTAACGTTCTCAGTCTTCCTTACCTTCACCGATTGAGTAATGTAGTATTGCGGGAGTAATGTAGTATTGCGCAGGCGTCGAGAGAATCCGGAGTAACGGCTACGAGAGCAGTTATAAAACACTGCTGACCATTCTTGTCGCAGGTCTATTCCAGAGCACCGAATTCCCCAACAGATTGTGGACATAAGAGAGTGGCGACGAGAGCAGGTGCAAAATACTGCTGATCATGCGATTCGGAGGATTATTCCGGAGTACCGAAATCTGGAACGGGCTCGAAACGGCGTAGCCCGTGCTATTCGTCGAGAGGACGCCAAGAGCATGTTCAAAATACTGCTGATCATGCGATTCGGAGGACTATTCCGGAGTACCGAAATCCAGAACGGGCTCGGGACGCCGCAGTGCTTCGTTGAGAGGACTCTGACAAGTGGCGACAAGAGCAGGTACAAAATAATGCTGACCATGCCTCTTGGAGGACCACTCTCGAATTTCCAATTCAAGAAACACGACAACAGCGGAGGATTCGGAAAGAACTAATTAGGCAAAAAAACGTTAAGATGGACACCCAAAATCGACTGGATGCCTCTCAAAGGCAGACTCAACGAAACATGGAACAGGAACGACAACAACAGCGAAATAGGATTCGAGTATCAGCGAAGGATCTTTATCCCAGGAACATAAAGGAAGGACCAACGGAAATTTTTATTTTCTGTGATATGGTTCCGTTCGCAGGTAAGTAGATTATACATCCTGGATATCTACTCTAAACTCTAACCCTATTCTCTGCTTAAACTTGGCTATCAGCACCTTGGCTACTGTTAAACTCAAACAAAAATTTTCCACAAGGAGTTGTTTAGGTGAGGGGCCGTTGTGCGGCTCAGCTAAACTTAAGAGCGGATGCCGCGAACCAGCGCTCAAAAGCTCATCCGTGCTGAATAGGGCATCCGCGCTCGCCCCTCTGGGCATTCTCCCTCTCTCGTCGGCCGTCGTCGATCGTCCGCTCTGGTTTATATTTACGTTTAGCGTTTATGCTTTCTAAGTTAAGTTTAGTACCCTGTAAGCAGCCAAATAAAGCTGAACGCGCTTCTTGCGAGAATACCGAAGACGCCCCCGACTTTTCATTTCAACTTTTCTTACTGGAATCTTTTGCGGCATCAAAGCCCCCCTACAAACAGGGATCAAATAATGCGATCGTTCCGAAGATTTTTTAAATTTATTTTTTTTTTTATTTTTGTATTATTGATTATGTTATTAATAGGTTGTTGTACTTCTGTATATAGTAACATATCAGCAAAATTTCTTTAAGTGTTTATCAATGAATTTTTGTAAGCCGAAGCTGAAGCCTTTTGTCTTGAAATTCGTAATGCCGCTGCAACTAGCCACATTACTTTTTTTGTAAAAACATAAACATTTAATAATCCAATTCGGCTGAAAACAGCCTTGGGGGAACTGAGCAGGGCCTGGATCGACAGTAAAGGTGTACGTATCTGGAGTGCCGGAAACCACTTGTCCTTGCGCACGTCCAGACAGTTGCGACTCAGACGATCGTTCGGCCCGGTACCAATCACATGGAAGTTTCGGGCATTGTTCTCGTCGGGTATGGCGTTGATTCCCGGCACCGGCTCCTGCATCAAACGCTGCATCTCCTTAATGATACGACGTGGCAGACTCGACATTTTCTCAGGTCTCCACGACCTTGGGAATGATCCTTTTCTGAACTTGAGAGCTTTCTGGCTTTGGATTTGTGGGTGGTGTGATAAGACTGTGAATGAAAAACCGCAAGAAAATATTGCATTTATATTTTTAAATCAAATTTTAAAAATTCTTGCAAACAAATGTTACCACAAAACGAAACGTAATCTGGATGCAACGGAGGTTCCGAATGTTTTCACAAAAACTTTTGAAAACAGGGCTTTTGACAGTAGATGTGAATGAATATGAAGCTACTTTGCTTTTGGTTCCCTTAGTTTTTGGAAAGTTATTGTTGAAAAATGATCATACAAGATCATTCCGCTTATTTCATGTCAATTCATATCCAAAATCACAAATTGGATTCTTATAGTCCGCATTCTAGGACTTCTAGGACCATATCCTATACCATTTTTAGTAAAATAGTTGTTACTTTTGGTTAGCTTTTTGGGATTTTGAGTTAAAAAACTGTACAAAAATGTTTCATGTCTTAAACAAGGTGGAGCAAAACGCACACATGTTTAAAATTTGAATGTATGAGCAGCAAAAAACAATAAGGGCAGAGCATTTACTGAACCACAAAAAACATAGTTTTTTATTTCATTTTTTGTATGAAATATACTATAATACTGTAATACTATAATACTGTACTTTATTTTAAAGAAAGCTTTTTTAGCAAAAGTTCTTAAGCAAATAAAAAACTACGCTTCCCTATCTATTTTTTCGACGAGCTCGCACACATAACTGAAGCGGCGGCTCAGCCCCCGCGAACTCCTTCCAAAGCCCAATTGCCTCTATAGGCATGCAATTCGAGCATTCATTATTTCTTTTGGGGGATGTTATGGCTGCAGCTCCACTTGAGGAATTCCTTTCACAAGTAGAGGAGTATAAGAAAATTCTCCAGCGACTCTGAGCCCGAGGCCAAAGGGCTGGCCAGACTTTCTATACCCAAAACGCTAGCGCACCCACGGCAGCAAATATGCCATTCAGCATGGAACAAATGACGGCAACTACACAGGCGGTTGTTAACCGTGCCGTTCGGGAAGCCACCCTTGAAACCCAGCGTAGACCAAATGAGCTGCGTCTAGCTATACAACAACTGACCGCCCAGGTCAATGCGGAAGTTAAGGTTTATAAGCCCATAGAAATTAGGGATAATGTCAAATGTGACGAGCCCCTAGATGCCGTTAAGGGCCTACCCGAATTTAAGAGAGCTCAGGACGCATACGTCTTCTGGCGGCAAGCGGCAGTAACCGCATATTATATTTTTTGATTTACGTAATACCTCGCGCCATTATCAAGCAGTTATTATTATTAGGAGTAAAATAAGAGGCCCTGCCGATGCCGTGTTATCCTCGTTTGGCACTGGGCTAAATTTTCGCCATTATAAATCGACTCGATTTTACGTACAGTGATAAGCGTCGGATGTACGTCATCGAGCAAGAAATGGGTACTCTCAGGCAGGGAAATCTGACCCTTCTGCAATACTATGACGAGGTCGCGAAAAAACTCACCTTGGTCACCAAACGAAGCTACACCGACAAAGCCTCGACAAAAGCCTCGGCGTGACAAATTCCGGGATGACGCACTCCGAGTATTTATCTCGGGATTCAAGCGCAGGCTCACGGATGTCATTTTTTCGGCAAAGCCGAAAGATATGCCATAAGCACTTGCTCAAGAAGTGGAATCCAACCACGAAAGGTACTTCTTTGCAGATTCATTTGCGAGAGGTCGGGAAGACAGAGATAGGAAACAATATCCGAAGTCGGAAGAACGCCAACAGACTTCTGGTATTCTGTTATTCATTTTTTAACAAATTAAATTCAAAGCATTTCAATTAATTAATGCAAACAATAGGCAGGTCAATATCAACAATAAAGTACAAATTCAAATCTTCTGTTTTTCAATTCAAATTCAAACCAACTTCTGAGGTCAGCTAAAAAGTCCCAAATTGTTACAGGGCACCTATTCGAGATGCTTGATACTCGAAATAGATTGATCGCAATGGAGCTGAAGGGTTGAATGCTGGAAATAGCAGTTCCCACGGTTAATGTTGTTAGCCCTATAATCTTAGGTCAAGCATACCTAGAGGCTGTGTGGATGGAAGAGCCCACCGAGAACTCTGCGACATTAGGGGATACATTTTGCCAGCTGGCGCGAAAAAGATCATGCTCTCAAGGGCTGCACGCTGGAGGCATGGCGCATCGCGAGATCCAGCGAAGCGATTTACACTTCATTACTTGATGAGGGGATTGTAATTAAAAATGATTGCACATAGTGCGGGAGCACTATGCTGCGCTTTGATTTGCATCGGCTTGACCTATCGGCGAGTCACTCAAGCCCAAAGAACCGCGGCACAGCTAAAAGAGATAATTGCCCAAATAGGGTCTAGGCCTAATTTCTGAAGGGAGAGTAGTTAACTGAAGTTAACCGCAATACCGATGCAATATCCGATTATTTAAGAGCTCGCTGACACAGCGTCTGGCCGGATACGCATACATAGCCGGCGAACACGGCATATTTGCGTGGCCGCTATGAAATACATTTTTGTTGGCTTTAAGTTTCAGTTTGTATCTGCGCTTCATTCAATAAAGAAGGCACTTGATCAATACTCCGGCACAGCCGTTAAAGTAAATTCATTTTATTGTATTGGTCACCGCGCCTCAAGGCCCTTGATAAGCAGCCAGTGCTCCCACCATAAATCCTTTCAAGCAACCCCCTCGGCAACCGCTAGGTAATATAATTAACTTACACATCCAGTAAATTGAAGACATTATAAACATGAAATTCCGAACA
Source organism: Drosophila bipectinata (assembly GCF_030179905.1). NCBI lineage: Eukaryota > Metazoa > Arthropoda > Insecta > Diptera > Drosophilidae > Drosophila > Drosophila bipectinata. The sequence continues at coordinate 22,150 of NW_027222894.1, read as the reverse complement.
ATATCTAAATGTAGTTAGTATACCTTATAAATACCTTACACTTCCAGTAATTTAAAGACATATTAAACAGTGAAATTATTCTGATGTTTTTAGTATACCTTATAAATTTGATATAGCTAGTCCTTGCATCATTTTTTACAATGCTATGGTAGTAATTTAACATATTCATATGTTTTAATGTGATTCCATTAAACATTCACATATGTGAATGTGATTAATATGAGATTTTAAACCGCAGCAGAACCCGCTTCAAACAAAATGCGGTGCAAATAAGAAACAGAAACTCGCCACACATCGCCAATGTACGTGCAAGCAACCCAGACTTACGGGAGGAAAGTCGGGCAGGTGTCGAGAGAGTAGTTAGAAAACACTGCTGGCCATTCTTCTCAGAGGTCTAATCCAGAGCACCGAATTCCCCAACAGATTAGGGACATGGAAGAGTGGCGACGAGAGCAGGTGCAAAATACTGCTGATCATGCGATTCGAAGGACTATTCCGGAGTACCGAAATCTGGAACGGGCTCGAAACGGCGTAGCCCGTGCTATTCGTCGAGAGGACGCCAAGAGCAGGTTCAAAATACTGCTGATCATGCGATTCGGAGGACTATTCCGGAGTACCGAAATCCAGAACGGGCTCGGGACGCCGCAGTGCTTCGTTGAGAGGACTCTGACAAGTGGCGACAAGAGCAGGTACAAAATAATGCTGACCATGCCTCTTGGAGGACCACTCTCGAATTTCCAATTCAAGAAACACGATAACAGCGGAGGATTCGGAAAGAACTAATTAGGCAAAAAAACGTTAAGATGGACACCCAAAATCGACTGGATGCCTCTCAAAGGCAGTCTCAACGAAACATGGAACAGGAACGACAACAACAGCGAAATAGGATTCAAGTATCAGCGAAGGATCTTTATCACAGGAACATAAAGGAAGGACCAACGGAAATTTTTATATTCTGTGAAGGAATATGGTTCCGTTTGCAGGTAAGTAGATTATACATCCTGGATATCTACTCTAAACTCTAACCCTATTCTCTGCTAAAACTTGGCTATCAGCACCTTGGCTACTGTTAAACTCAAACAAAAATTTGAGTCAAAAATCAAACAACGCCCCCCTACAAACAGTGGTCCTTCGAGCCGGATAACTCCTGGATTTTTTTCTACCAGCAGTTCTCGGCATTGTTCCGCCAAAAGATAAGTTAATTTTTCCGTCTCCATCTCTCTGCCGGTCTTCAGCAGTGATCCGAACTTTAAATTTCGTTCACACTGCTGCAAGATTGTTTTTCCCTTCGTGTCTCCAAATCCAAATCCGAGTTTTCCGACACAACGGCATTTTATACTCTTCTTCATCTTCAAATTCTACAAATTTTTCCATCCGTCTCCGTTTTGTGTGCTGCCCATATTCCTCGCCGTTTTCGGCCTCTCGGCATATGTGCATCCACATACAAACATACACAAATACATATTTTTTGCAATTAATTGCGAAAAACTCGCAAGTGAACAATGAAATTGTGTGGTGACAAAAAGAAGACATAATTAATATTGGCCAGCCGGTGTGAATTAGTTCCGGAATTTCCAAATTCACCGAACAGTCCACCGATGTCATAATATTTGTTTTTTTTCTTCCCCAATCAGTGTCATTTTTTACACCACATAACTTTTCTGTTCCCCTTTCTTCTATACAGAAGTATAGACTTTTCTCCTTTACTTCTATACAGAAGTATAGAACTTTTCTTCTATAGAGTCCACTTATCAACGCTCCACTGTGCCAGCACATGCCCCATATGCCCTTACATATATCCGTACTTGCATACATGTCCATATATTTCCAAATATTTTCTGCCCCCAATTTCAGGAAATATATAGCCGATTAAATTATAAAAAAAAATTTTAATTTTCTAAAACCAACAATTATAAACCGCCATTTCACTACAAATCCGTGATTGTGTCGCTTAAATTCTCGACCTAGCCGTGTTGTGCTTTTTGGTTCTGTTTTTTTTCCTCTGGGGTACGTACAGGGTGCCGACAGCATAACCGGCTGCGTAACAAATAAATTAAAAAATAAAAAAAATCAATTTATTATAAATTTATGTATTTATAATTATAACTACTAAAATTTATTTAATTCTTATTTTCCGTTCGAGCAAAAGGCCAGGTGTTTGTATTTCACCTTTCCGGCCACTCAATAATTCAGGTCAAAAAATTAATTATCGAAAAATGCGGAACTCAGTCGACAAGCGCTGAACAACGTATTAGATTCTGAGAATACCCACGGGAGACGACAAAAAGCCGCGTCCGATCCCAACCATCCGTTTGGACAGATCGGCCACCACGACAGTGCTGGAATCGAAGTACAGCTACTGTTACTCCGTCTATTCGAGGTGTATTGCCCAGTTTCAGGAGAAAATTGCTTCCCAATCCACTCAGGCTTCCGTCAATGTACACACGCCCGCGTCTACAGGCTGCCGGTTACCTCCAGTAGATACTGAGGTCTTTGCGGGTGATTATCTTCGGCCCACCTTCAGAGACTTGTTTACGGCCATTTACATCCAAAACTCGCGGCTCACCCCGGTAGAGAAGTTGTTCCACTTACTGTCCAAAACAAGTCGTGACGCCCACGCAATGTTTCTAAGGCTCCGCTTACCCATGAGGGATTTGTCGCAGCGTGGCAAAGCCTCACAGACCGCTTTGAGAACCGGTCACACTTTCCATGTGGGAGCAATCCGTCCAGAATAAGGCCGATATTCCTAAATGGAAGGAATAAGACAATTTCCAGACAGAGCGCCATCGCACTCTAGAAGCAATCGACGACGTCAGGCCTAGTGGCTCCGGGCAACTTCCGCCACGGTCGGGAACTCCTACTGCCCTGCTCGAAGGCTCAATTCATACGAGACTCGAGTGGTTCTTGGCCCCAAGGGTTGCGATCTCTGTTTGAGGGAGAACCACCTGGTTCCTGGAAATGGACGTAAATGGGCGCTCTGACTACATAAGGAGGAAACAGTTATGTTTAAACTGTTTTGCCCGATGGCACCAGCAGCGAAACTGCACGAGCGCCCATACCTGCTTCACATGCCACAGCCGACACCACACCCTCCTGCATCGCGGCAATCCGTTCGCCACCGCTCGAAGTCCGCCTACGCCAGCAAACGGCTCAGAGGATCAGTCGAATGTGCAGGTGTGTTTCGCTTCCGGGTCAGGAGCCATCCGAATTAGCCAATCGAATTGCCAAATAGCCAAACTGGGCACGGCCCTTATCAAAGTGTGCCATTTGGGGTGCACCGTCCAGGCACGAGCACTGATAGACTCAGGGTCCGAAACGGCTTTCATAACGGAACGACGGTTCGACCTTGTCAAGTTTCTTTTCAAGACGAATAATGCACAATTTTCCGGCCTTAATCAGACCATTTCCGCGCAGTCTACTAAAATGTGCCATTTCTCCATTAGGTCGCCGTCTAGACCCGGGCTACAATTAGATACTGCGGATTACGTTCTTCCGCAGTTTGCAGGAAATCTGCCATCATACCCGATTTCGCAAGATCGTCTCAAGAGGCTGCCCGACATTCCCCTGGCGGACCCCAACTTCTTTGAGAGCTCCCAAATCGATGTGTTATTAGGAGTTGACATTTTTCCGTCCTTTCTCCTCGGTAAGTCCAAGGTTTACATCAGCAGATCGCTTCTCGGTCAGGCAGCGTGTGTATTTTTTCCACACGAGTTGCCCGCAGCCTCGGTGACTCACTGGATAAGGGAGAGGTGCACACAAAGATCAGTTCGGAATCGGATTCAGGTTGCGAGCACAATTCTGTCTCTACTCCTTCTTCAATTTACGCATCGAATCCAGCGGCACGGTGGCAATCAGCTGATGAACCATCTGATCCGGGGCAAATTCTGGATTCCAAGGTCATATTCAGCACGATATCGCTACGCCCACGCAACGCCCAGTCACTGGAGAGCAGATGTACTCGAGGTAAACAATCCTACCGATGCCAAGTCTGCAATGGGATCCATCCATTGAAGAATGGTCGCCGCTTCCTACGCCTTAGTGCCGAGAAGCTGCTCCTTGCGGTTCTCGTGAATCGGTATTGCTCGAGCTGCCTGCGTTCGGCGGATCTTTTCGGCGTTGGGATGGCTGTTAGACGTGTGGTCAGGATCACCACACGCTGCTGCACCTCGTGGAGAAGCCGCGGGCTCGGCTCAAGGCGCGCCACTGGCCGGCAGTCGTCAAGCGCTCCACTGCTTTCGTCCACCACTCATCGGGTGCCGTCCACCGCTCGTCCGCCCGCGTCATCCGCGCCTAGACAATTTTCAGCCTCTCCTCGAGGGCCCCCGCAGGACGCGGTCGCTGCGCCACCCTATCGTCGCTGCTGAAGCAGAACAGTGTCAATACAGGGACCCGGATCTTCGACACGGGGGCCTTCATCGACCCGCGTACGCCCTCGAGCTGCAGTGATGTATCGCTAGCGACAAGAGATCTGTTGCATTCCAAGCGATTGCAAGGGGGGCGGGATGTTTAGGTGAGGGGCCGTTGTACCGCTCAGCTGAACTTAAGAGCGCATCCGCGCACCCGCGCTTAAAAGTTCATCCGTGCTGAAGAGCGCATACGCGCTCGCCCCTCTGTGCATTCTCCCACTCTCGTCGGCCGTCGTCGATCGTCCGCTCTGGTTTATATTTACGTTTAGCGTTTATGCTTTCTAAGTTAAGTTTAGTACCCTGTAAGCAGCCAAATAAAGCTGAACGCGCTTCTTGCGAGAATACCGAAGACGCCCCGACTTTTCATTTCAACTTTTCTTACTGGAATCTTTTGCGGCATCAAAGCCCCCCTACAAACAGGGGTCAAATAATGCAATCGTTCCGAAGATTTTTAAAATTTATTTTTCTTTTTTTATTTTTGTATTATTTATTATGTTATTAATAGGTTGTTGTACTTCTGTATATAGTAACATATCAGCAAAATTTCTTTAAGTGTTAATCAGTAAATTTTTGTCAACCGTAGCAGAAGCCTTTTGTCTTGAAATTCGTAATCCCGCTGCAAATAGCCACATTACTTTTTTTGTAAAAACATAAACATTTAATAATCCAATTCGGCTGAAAACAGCCTTGGGGGAACTGAGCAGGGCCTGGATCGACAGTAAAGGTGTACGTATCTGGAGTGCCGGAAACCACTTGTCCTTGCGCACGTCCAGACAGTTGCGACTCAGACGATCGTTTGGCCTGGTACCAATCACGTGGAAGTTACGGGCATTGTTCTCGTCGGGTATGGCGTTGATTCCCGGCACCGGCTCCTGCGTCAAACGCTGCATCTCCTTGCATCTCCTTGCATCTATACTTGTAATACTGTAATACTATAATACTGTACTTTATTTAAAAGAAAGATTTTTTAGCAAAAGTTTTTAAGCAAATAAAAAACTACGCTTCCCTATCTATTTTTTCGACGAGCTCGCACACATAACTGAAGCGGTGGCTTAGCCGCCGCGAACTCCTCTCAAAGCCCTATTGACTCTATAGGCATGCGATTCGAGCATTCATTATTTCTTTTGGGGGATGTTATGGCTGCAGCTCCACATGAGTAATCCCTTTCACCAGTAGAGGAATACCAGACAATTCTCCAGCAACTCTGAGCCCGAGGAAAAGGGGCGGGCAAGACTTTCTATACCCAAAACGCTAGCGCACCCACGGCTGCAAATATGACATTCAGCATGGAACAAATGATGGCCACTATACAGGCGGCCGTTAACCATGCCGTTCGGGAAGTCACCCTTGAAAGCCAGCGTAGACAAAATGAGCTGCGTCTAGCTATATAGCAACTGACCGCCCAGGTCAATGCGGACGGTAAGGGTTAGAAGCCCATATCAATTCGGGGTAAGGTCGAAGGTGACGAGCGCCTAGATGCCGTTCAGGGCCTCCCCGAATTTAAAGAGACTCAGGACGCATACGTCTTCTGGCGGCAAGCGGCGTAACCGCATATTATATTTTTTGATTTTCGTAATACCTCGCGCCATTATCAAGCATTATTATTATTAGGAGTAAATAAGAGGCCCTGCCGATGCCGTGTTATCCTCGTTTGGCACTGGGCTAATTTTCGCCATTATAAATCGACTCGATTTTACGTACAGTGATAAGCGTCGGATGTACGTCATCGAGCAAGAAATGGGTACTCTCAGGCAGGGAAATCTGACCCTTCTGCAATACTATGACGAGGTCGCGAAAAAACTCACCTTGGTCACCAACGAAGCTACCATCGACAAAGCCTCGGCGGCAAAAGTTGTGTGTGACAAATTCCGGGATGACGCACTCCGAGTATTTATCTCGGGATTCAAGCGCAGGCTCACGGATGTCATTTTTTCGGCAAAGCCGAAAGATATGCCATAAGCACTTGCTCAAGAAGTGGAATCCAACCACGAAAGGTACTTCTTTGCAGATTCATTTGCGAGAGGTCGGGAAGACAGAGATAGGAAACAATATCCGAAGTCGGAAGAACGCCAACAGACTTCTGGTATTCTGTTATTCATTTTTTAACAAATTAAATTCAAAGCATTTCAATTAATTAATGCAAACAATAGGCAGGTCAATATCAACAATAAAGTACAAATTCAAATCTTCTGTTTTTCAATTCAAATTCAAACCAACTTCTGAGGTTCAGCTAAAAAGTCCCAAATTGTTACAGGGCACCTATTCGAGATGCTTGATACTCGAAATAGATTGATCGCAATGGAGCTGAAGGGTTGAATGCTGGAAATAGCAGTTCCCACGGTTAATGTTGTTAGCCCTATAATCTTAGTCAAGCATACCTAGAGGCTGTGTGGATGGAAGAGCCCACCGAGAACTCTGCGACATTAGGGATACATTTTGCCAGCTGGCGCGAAAAGATCATGCTCTCAAGGGCTGCACGCTGGAGGCATGGCGCATCGCGAGATCCAGCGAAGCGATTTACACTTCATTACTTGATGAGGGGATTGTAATTAAAAATGATTGCACATAGTGGGAGCAATATGATGCGCTTTGATTTGCATCGGCTTGACTTATCGGCGAGTCACTCAAGCCCGAAGAACCGCGGCCCAGCTAAAAGTGATGATTGCCCAAATGGGTCGGCCGAGGACGGCCTGAAGGGGGAGTAGTTAACTGAAGTTAACCGCAATACCGATGCAATGTACGATTATTTAAGAGCTCGCTGACACAGCGTCTGGCCGGATACGCATATATAGCCGGCGAACACGGCATATTTTCGTGGCCGCTATGAAATACATTTTTGTTAGCTTTAAGTTTCAGTTTGTATCTGCGGCACTTGACCAATACTCCGGCACAGGCGTTAAAGTAAATTCATTTTATTGTATTGGTCACCGTGCCTCAAGCCCTTGATAACGCAGCCAGTGCTCCCACCTAATCCTGTCATAGAACAACCCCCTCGGCAACCGCTAGGTAATATAATTAACTTACACTTCCAGTAAATTGAAGACATTATAAACATGAAATTCCGAACAATATCTAAATGTAGTTAGTATACCTTATAAATACCTTACACTTCCAGTAATTTAAAGACATATTAAACAGTGAAATTATTCTAATGTTTTTAGTATACCTTATAAATTTGATATAGCTAGTCCTTGCATCATTTTTTACAATGCTATGGTAGTAATTTAACATATTCATATGTTTTAATGTGATTCCATTAAACATTCACATATGTGAATGTGATTAATATGAGATTTTAAACCGCAGCAGAACCCGCTATAAACAACATCCGGTGCAAATCAGAAACAGAAACTCGCCACACATCGCCAATGTACGCGCAAGCAACCCAGACTTACGGGAGGAAAGTCGGGCGCAGGCGTCGAGATAATCCGGAGTAACGGCTACGAGAGCAGTTATAAAACACTGCTGACCATTCTTGTCGCAGGTCTATTCCAGAGCACCGAATTCCCCAACAGATTAGGGACATGGAAGAGTGGCGACGAGAGCAGGTGCAAAATACTGCTGATCGTGCGATTCGGAGGATTATTCCGGAGTACCGAAATCTGGAACGGGCTCGAAACGGCGTAGCCCGTGCTATTCGTCGAGAGGACGCCAAGAGCAGGTTCAAAATACTGCTGATCATGCGATTCGGAGGACTATTCCGGAGTACCGAAATCCAGAACGGGCTCGGGACGCCGCAGTGCTTCGTTGAGAGGACTCTGACAAGTGGCGACAAGAGCAGGTACAAAATAATGCTGACCATGCCTCTTGGAGGACCACTCTCGAATTTCCAATTCAAGAAACACGATAACAGCGGAGGATTCGGAAAGAACTAATTAGGCAAAAAAACGTTAAGATGGACACCCAAAATCGACTGGATGCCTCTCAAAGGCAGTCTCAACGAAACATGGAACAGGAACGACAACAACAGCGAAATGGGATTCGAGTATCAGCGAAGGATCTTTATCACAGGAACATAAGGGAAGGACCAACGGAAATTTGTATTTTCTGTGAAGGAACATGGTTCCGTTCGCAGGCAAGTAGATTATACATCCGGGCTAACTCCTCTAAATTTCCTCTCCTAAACGTTGGCAACGCTTTTATTTGGCAAGAAAATTTCCATCTCTCTCTGGGGTTTCTATAGTATTTCTCTTTATTAAATGCGGAAAAAATAATGTATTGTACCCTATTCTCTGCTAAAACTTGGCTATCAGCACCTTGGCTACTGTCTAACTCAAACAGTAGTCAAAAATTTTCACCAAAAAAAAATAAATTTGGCGAAAACTTGTTTCAACAGATATCTGTTGTTATACCCTTGCAGAGGGTATTATAATTTTGGTCAAAAGTGTGCAACGCAGTGAAGGAGACATCTCCGACCCTATAAAGTATATATATTCTTGATCAGGATCACCTCCTGGGTTGATATGAGCATGTCCGTCTGTCCGTCTGTCTGTTTCTACGCGAAATAGTCTCTCAGTTGTAAAGCTATCGTCTTGAAACTTTGCACACACCCTTCTTTTCTTTACACGCAGTATATAAGTCAGAACGGCCGGGACCGGCCGACTATATCCTATAGCTGCCATATAACTGATCGATCGAAAATGGTATAACTTTGGTGTTTTTAAAGTTAGAGAGTTTAAATTTGATGTGAGCTATTTTTGGCAAAATAATACGACATGCCAAATTTCATAAGGATCGGCCGACTATATCCTATAGCTGCCATATAACTGAACGATCGGAAATGACCCAACTTTTGTGTTTTTGAAGATAAAAAGCTGGAACTTGGTACAGATTCTATTTTTGGTCAGTTGATCCAACCTACCAAATTTCATAAGGATCGGCTAACTATATCCGATGTTTGCGATATATATCCGGTTTTAGCTGCAAGGGTATATAAACTTCGGTTCCGCCCAAAGTTAGCTTTCCTTTCTTGTTCTACTTGCTTTTGTATTTCGTTCACCTGACTATGTGGGCTTCGATAGTTCTTTATATAAACTGGTTCATCATCTTTTAAAAATAAAAATTTTTTGTGGTTGTTGATTCGGTTTCCAATCCGAATGTATCGCTATACTGGGTGCATAGGCTAGTAAGCTGAGACTTGAACTGTGGAGGGAAGTATTTTGGTAGTTGCGATAGTACGGATTTTTCTCCATTGTCTGTATTTGTGTTGACTACATCGTAGTTCGAAAGTGATTCATATGTTGAATCGGCCGACTATATCCTATAGCTGCCATATAACTGATTGATCGGAAATGGTATAACTTTGACGTTTTTGAAGTTAGAGAGTTCAAATTTGACATGAGAGCAAAGCAAATGTCAAATGTTTTTTTTGCAAAGCATTACGACATGCCAAATTTCCTAAGGATCGGCCGACTATATCCGATGTTTGCGATATATATCCGGTTTTAACTGCAAGGGTATAAACTTCAGCTCCGCCCGAAGTTTGCTTTCCTTTCTTGTTTATTTTTTTATTCTTTATTATGGAATTAATAGGTTGTTGTACTTCTGTATATAGTAACATATCAGCAAATTTCTTTAAGGTTTATCAATAAATTTTTGTATTCGAAGCCTTTTGTCTTGAAATTCGTAATGCCGCTGCAACTAGCCACATTACTTTTTTTGTAAAAACATAAACATTTAATAATCCAATTCGGCTGAAAACAGCCTCATTTCAGGGTCCCAACTTCTAAAAGGGTATTTCAGATTGGAAACGAAAACAATATTTTCTTTTTTACTTCTCTTAAGTGAAATAAAACTAAATAGCTCACACTATTCTTAAGTGGACACCCACTTATGATTTTTCGTTAAAGTATGCTTCCCCACCCGCCCGCAAACCGCACAACCGCTCAATATGCTGTTGAAACTAACTGTTGAAACATATTCAAGTTCCTTGACGGCCCAGATGAAAATCATTTCTTAGGAACAAGTAAGAATGGGCTATTATATTCGGATACTGACGGTTCGACAATCCCGTCTGAGATTAATTTTTATACCCTTGCAAAGGGTATTATAATTTTGTCCAAAAGTGTGCAACGCAGTGAAGGAGACATCTCGGACCCTATAAAGTATATATATTCTTGATCAGGATCACCTCCTGAGTTGATATGAGCATGTCCGTCTGTCCGTCTGTCTGTTTCTACGCGAACTAGTCTCTCAGTTTTGAAGCTATCGTCTTGAAACTTTGCATATATCCTTCTTTCCTTTGCACGCAGTATATAAGTCAGAACGGCCGGACCGCCGACTATATCCTATAGCTGCCATATAACTGATCCATCGAAATGGTATAACTTTGGTGTTTTTAAAGTTAGAGAGTTTAAATTTGATGTGAGAGCTATTTTTGGCAAAATAATACGACATGCCAAATTTCATAAGGATCGGCTGCCATATAACTGATTGATCGGAAATGGTATAACTTTGACGTTTTTGAAGTTAGAGAGTTCAAATTTGACATGAGAGCATTTTTGGCAAGCATTACGACATGCCAAATTTTCTAAGGATCGGCCGACTATATCGGATGTTTGCGATATATATCCGGTTTTAACTGCAAGGGTATAAACTTCGGCTCCACCCGAAGTTAGCTTTCCTTTCTTGTTTATTTTTTTATTCTTTATTATGGAATTAATAGGTTGTTGTACTTCTGTATATAGTAACATATCAGCAAAATTTCTTTAAGTGTTTATCAATAAATTTTTGTAATTCGAAGCCTTTTGTCTTGAAATTCGTAATCCCGCTGCAAATAGACACATTACTTTTTTTGTTAAAACGTATAAATAATAATCTAATTCGGCTGAAAACAGCCTCATTTCAGGGTCCCAATTACTAAAAGGGTATTTCAGATTGGAAACGAAAACAATATTTTCTTTTTTACTTCTCTTAAGTGAAATAAAACTAAATAACTCACACTATTCTTAAGTGGACACCCACTTATGGTTTTTCGTTAAAGTATGCTTCCCCACCCGCCCGCAAACCGCACAACCGCTCAATATGCTGTTGAAACTAATACATATTCAAGTCCCTTGACGGCCCAGATGAAAATCATTTCTTAGGAACAAGTAAGAATGGGCTATTATATTCGGATACCGACGGTTCGACAATTCCGTCTGAGATTAATTTTTATACCCTTGCAAAGGGTATTATAATTTTGTCCAAAAGTGTGCAACGCAGTGAAGGAGACATCTCCGACCCCATAAAGTATATATATTCTTGATCAGGATCACCTCCTGAGTTGATATGAGCATTTCCGTCTGTCCGTCTGTCTGTTTCTACGCGAACTAGTCTCTCAGTTTTGAAGCTATCGTCTTGAAACTTTGCACATATCCTTCTTTCCTTTGCACGCAGTATATAAGTCAGAACGGCCGGGACCGGCCGACTATATCCTATAGCTGCCATATAACTGATCGATCGGAAATGGTATAACTTTGGTGTTTTTAAAGTTAGAGAGTTTAAATTTGATGTGAGAGCTATTTTTGGCAAAATAATACGACATGCCAAATTTCATAAGGATCGGCTGCCATATAACTGATTGATCGGAAATGGTATAACTTTGACGTTTTTGAAGTTAGAGAGTTCAAATTTGACATGAGAGCATTTTTTGGCAAAGCATTACGACATGCCAAATTTCATAAGGATCGGCCGACTATATCCGATGTTTGCGATATATATCCGGTTTTAACTGCAAGGGTATAAACTTCGGCTCCACCCGAAGTTAGCTTTCCTTTCTTGTTTATTTTTTTATTCTTTATTATGGAATTAATAGGTTGTTGTACTTCTGTATATAGTAACATATCAGCAAAATTTCTTTAAGTGTTTATCAATAAATTTTTGTAATTCGAAGCCTTTTGTCTTGAAATTCGTAATCCCGCTGCAAATAGACACATTACTTTTTTTGTTAAAACGTATAAATAATAATCTAATTCGGCTGAAAACAGCCTCATTTCATGGTCCCAATTACTAAAAGGGTATTTCAGATTGGAAACGAAAACAATATTTTCTTTTTTACTTCTCTTAAGTGAAATAAAACTAAATAACTCATAACTACAACAATAACTACAACATGTCTGTGGTAGCCACCATCAGGACAGTTGATGAGGAGCCCATTTATGCCAGACCCTATCCGTATCCGATGGGAGCGGCAGATTTCGTCAATGACGAAATCCAAGACCTACTAAAAATCGGCATAATCCAAAAGTGGAGATCCCCCTACAACAACCCAATATGGGTAATAGACAAAGGTAGACAGGGCACCGACGAATCTGGAAACCGTAAAATGCGGCTAGTATTAGACTTTCAAAAATTAAACGAGAGGACAAAACCGGATCGCTACCCTATGCCAATTATGCCTATGAAACTAGGGAATTTAGGCAAAGCCAAATACGTTACAACGCTCGATTTGAAGTCTGGCTACCACCTAATTATTCTGGCAGAACGTCCCCGTGAGAAAACTTCCATTTCCGTAAAAGAGGGAAAATACGAGTTCCGCCGACTGCCATTCGGGTTAAGAAATGCTGCCAGCATCTTCCAAAGAACTATCGACGACATACTGCGAGAACAGATTGACAAATTTTGCTACATCTATGTCGATGATGTTATCGTCTTCTCAGAGGACGAAAACGCCCACATACGACACGTGGACTGGGTTCTAAAGAGTCTACACGACACTAACATGAGAGTGTCAGCGCAGAAATCGGTCTTCTTCAAAAAAAGCGTTACGTTTTGGGGTTTGTAGTCACCAACGAGGGGACCACGACAGACCCGGAAAAGGTCAGGGCCATTAAAGAATTCCCTGAGCCCAAAAACGTTTTCGAAGTAAGATTATTCATGGGCTTGGCTGGCTATTATAGGTGCTTTATTAAAGATTTTGCATCAATAGCTAAGCCCATTTCGAGCATTATAAAAGGGGAGCTCGGAAATGTCAGCAGACACCGATCCAGAAGCATCCAGGTACAGCTTACCGAGCACCAACGGCAAGCTTTTGAAAAGCTACGTAACATCCTGGCCTCTGAGGATGTCATCCTCAGGTACCCCGATTATAAAAAGCCGCTAGATATCACGACTGATGCCTCAGCATATGGCATTGGCGCGGTGCTTTCACAAGAGGGGCGTCCCATCACTATGATCTCTAGGACCTTAAAGGACAGAGAAGTTAACTACGCTACCAACGAAAGGGAGCTGTTAGCTATAGGTTGGGCGCTAGAGAACCTGCGCCACTACCTTTATGGGGTCAAAGATTTAAACATCTACACTGACCACACACCGCTGACCTACGCGGTATCGGATTCCAATCCGAATACAAAAATTAAAAGATGGAAAGAACGCATCGATGAGTGTGGTGCCAAAGTCCACTACATGCCTGGCAAGGCCAACCTAGTTGCGGATGCCCTCTCGAGGCAACAACTCAAAGTTGTAGAAATAGAGGCATTCTCAAACGCGGCCACAATTTACAGTGAGCTGTCGCTAACCCACACAATCCAATCCAAAGAAAAACCCCTCAATTGCTTTCAAAACCAGATAATTCTGGAGGAAGCACGCTCTCCGTCAAAGCGGAGCTTCGTTCTCTTTGGAAACAAGAAACGGCATATTATTGATTTCACTTACGAGGAGTAATTGCTGGAGGAGCTCGCAACCATTATAGTTCCTAAAGGCGTAAGCGCCATTCATTGCGATCTGCATACGCTCGCAGTGATACAGGACAAACTAATCCGACAATTCCCTGCCACCAGATTCTGGCACTGCAAAAACCGAGTAACGGACATTTTTGCAGTTGATGAAAGGCGGGAAATTCTTACTGTCGAGCACAACAAAGCTCACAGATCTGCCCAAGAAAACGTGAAGCAGGTACTCTCCGAGTACTACTTCCCGAAAATGGCCAAGCCAGCGAACGAAATAGTCATTTCGTGCAAGACTTGCGCCAAGGCAAAATACGACCGGCATCCTAAGAAACAAGAGCTTGGCGAAACTCCAATCCCATCTCAAGTCCCATCTTCACGGATAAAAAGTATTTCCTTACTCCATTTTCAAGAACACGATACGGCCGCGCATGCAGTGTGGCACTTTGTTGTTTTTATTGTTTTTTTCTCTGTTTGCATAAGCGGAGGCTCAGTCCCCGCGCACCCCTCACCTTACCGCTACTTGACACAGCAGTAGCGCAACTTGGCGCAACTTCATACATAAATATTTTTTCTTTCGGGCGACTTTATAGCCGCAGCTCCACATGAGCAATCCGTTTCAACAATATAGAAACATAAGACAACTCTCTAGCGATTCTGAGTCGGAGACCGAAGGGCCGGCCAGATCTTCCACCCCTAAAAGCGCTAGCGCTAGCGCTAGCTGACACATGGAACAGATGACAGCCACCATACAGGCGGCCGTTCAACATGCTGTTCAAGAAGCCAATATCGAACACCAGCGTAGAGAAAACGAAATGCGCCTGGCTATACACCGTCTGACCGAACTGGTCAACGAAAGAAAAACCACTCCCGCCCAAGCGGAGGCTCCCCAAATAAAAAAATATGAGCCTATAGAAATTAGGAACGACGTCAAGTGTGACGAGCCCCTAGACGCCGTCAAGTCCCTCCCCGAATTTTCGGGAGCACAGGACGCATACGGCTCCTGGAGACAAGCGGCAGTAGCCGCATATTATATTTTCAGAAATTACGAACATAGCTCGCGCCATTATCAGGCGGTTAGGAATAAAATAAGGGGCCCTGCCGATGCCGTACTGTCTTCGTTTGGCACTGTACGAAATTTCGACGCGATTATAAATCGACTCGATTTTACGTACAATGATAAGCGGCAGATGCACGTTATCGAGCAGGAAATGGGTACTCTTAGGCAGGGAAATATGACCCTTCTCCAATACTATGACGAGGTCGAGAAAAAACTCACCTTGCTCACCAACAAAGCTACCATGTCGTACGAAGCCTCGGCGGCAAAAGTTTTGTGTGACAAATTCCGGGATGACGCACTCCGAGTATTTATCTCGTGGCTTAAGCGCAGCCTCACGCATGTCCTTTTCTCGGCAAAACCGAAAGATATGCCTTCAGCTCTCGCTTTGGCACAAGAAGTGGAATCCAACCACGAAAGATACTCCTTCGCGGCTTCATTTGCCAAAAGTCAAGAGGATAAAGATAGGAAACAGCACCCAAAAGCGCAAGAATACCGACAGGCCTCTGCGCAGGCAAATACACAAGCAAATGCTGGAAAAAATCCGTACTACGTCAAACAACACAAGGCTCAAGTACACTCCGCCCCACACAGTGGAGGCGCCCCTGAACCCATGGACATCGACCAATCGCTGTCCAAAATGCTTAGGCCATCCCAGGCCCCGGCGTACCAAAACAGGAAGCCGGCTGAGTCCGATCGATCTGCCCCACACAAAAGGCAGAGGGTTAATCACGTCGCGCAGGGCTCGAGCGAAACTGGGAACAAATATGCCGCCGCAGCTTCAAGCGCGGCCCAGGAAATTGACGACGACGCTATTAATGATTACGATTCGGACGTCATAAATTTTTTAGGGGAAAGTCCCTGCTACCCGTCATCAGACGAAGAGTAGCAGGTGTAGAAATGAAGCTTTTAATAGACACGGGAGCGTCAAAAAATTTCATCCGTCAATACGAAGGGTTGAAAGGCGTCCGCCCAGTAGATTCGCCATTCTCGGTACATTCCATCCATGGCGTTACCACAATAACAAAAAAATGCTTTCTTTCCATGTTTAACTTGAAGGCTACGTTCTTCATCCTACCAGATTTGTCCTCCTTTGATGCCATCATCGGACTTGACCTGCTAAAACAAGCAGGGGCATCTCTTAACCTAGCTTCCGGGCACCTCAGATGGGGCACCGAGACGGAAAAGCTAGAGTTCCAATCATGTCCCAATGTAAATTTCACTGAGGTGGACTGCTCTAGCGCACCACCTTTGGTCGAAAGAGCATTCTCAAAATGCTAAGCGACAGGAACAACGCCTTCGCAAGCCCCAATGAGGCGTTACCTTACAACACGTCGGTGGTAGCCACCATAAGGACAGTTGATGAGGAGCCCATTTATGCCAGACCCTATCCGGATCCGATGGGAGCGGCAGATTTCGTCAATGACAAAATTCAAGACCTTCTAAGAAACGGCAAAATCCAGAAGTCGAGATCCCCCTACAATAACCCAATATGGGTAGTAGACAAAAAGGGCACCGACGAAGATGGAAACCGTAAAATGCGGTTAGTATTAGACTTTCGAAAATTGAACGAAAGGACAATACCGGATCGTTACCCTATGCCAATTATCTCTATGATACTAGGGAATTTAGGCAAAGCCAAATACTTTACAACGCTCGATTTAAAGTCCGGCTACCACCAAATTATTCTGGCAGAACGTGACAGTGAGAAAACTTCTTTTTCCGTAAACGGGGGAAAATACGAGTTCCGTCGACTGCCATTCGGGTTAAGAAATGCTGCCAACATCTTCCAAAGAAGCATCGACGACGTACTGCGAGAACAGATTGGCAAATTTTGCTACGTCTATGTCGATGATGTTATCGCCTTCTCAGAGGACGAAAACGCTCACATACGACACGTGGACTGGGTTCTAAAGCGCAGGGTGCGCGGCAGGGTTCTGGGTGTCAGCGCAGAAATCGGTCTTCTTCAAAAAAAGCGTTATATTTTTGGGGTTTGTAGTCACCAAAAAGGGGACCACGACAGACCCGGAAAAGGTCAGGGCCATTAAAGAATTCCCTGAGCCCAAAAACGTTTTCGAAGTAAGATCATTCATGGGCTTGGCTGGCTATTATAGATGCTTTATTAAAGATTTTGCATCAATAGCTCTAGAGAACCTGCGCCACTACCTTTATGGGGTCAAAGATTTAAACATCTACACTGACCACCAACCATGACCTACGCGGTATCGGATTCCAATCCGAATACAAAAATTAAAAGATGGAAAGAACGCATCGATGAGTGTGGTGCCAAAGTCCATTACATGCCTGGCAAGGCCAACCTAGTTGCGGATGCCCTCTCGAGGCAACAACTCAACGTTGTAGAAGAAGAAGAGGCATTCTCAAGCGCGGCCACAATTTACAGTGAGCTGTCGCTTACCCACACAATCCAATCCACGGACAAGCCCCTCAATTGCTTTCAAAACCAGATAATACTGGAGGAAGCATGCTCTCCGTCAAAGCGGAACTTCGTTCTCTTTGGAAACAAGAGACGGCATATTATTGACTTCACTTACGAGGAGTCATTGCTGGAGGAGCTCGCAACCATAATAGTTCCTAAAGGCGTAAACGTCATTCATTGCGATCTGCATAGTGATACAGGACAAACTAATCCGACAATTCCCTGCCACCAGATTCTGGCACTGAAAAAACCGAGTAACGGACATTTTTGCAGTTGATGAAAGGCGGGAAATTCTTACTGTCGAGCACAACAAAGCTCACAGATCTGCCCAAGAAAACGTGAAGCAGGTACTCTCCGAGTACTACTTCCCGAAAATGGCCAAGCTAGCGAACGAAATAGTCATTTCGTGCAAGACTTGCGCCAAGGCAAAATACGACCGGCATCCTAAGAAACAAGAGCTTGGCGAAACTCCAATCCCATCTCCACGGATAAAAAGTATTTCCTTACGTGCATCGACAAATTCTCGAAACTTGCTGTAGTCCAACCAGTTCCCTCTAGAACCATGGAGGATCTCAAACCAGCGCTACTACAGCTGATGAATATTTTCCCCAGGGCCAAGATCGTATATTGCGACATCGTTGAACTCGCACACCAACTTGACCATGCTGGAAAACCATTTCGGCGTTAGCATCTCAAATGCTCCGCCCCTACACAGTGTCTCCAATGGACAAGTGGAGCTCTTCCACAGCACTTTGGTAGAGCTTGCTAGATGTCTTAAGATCGATAAAGGCATCAGCGATACCGTAGAGCTGATACTTCTGGCCACTGCCAGATATAACAAGTCCATCCACTCGGTCATCGACAAGAGACCGGCTGACGTGGTTCAGGCACAATCAGGTGAGCCACAATATGAAATTCAAGATAAATTTAAACTCGCCCAAGACAAGCTCCGGGACAGAGAAAACGCTTCCCGCCAAAATAGAGTATTCGAGGTTGGCGAAAAAGTCCTAGTGAAGTCCAACAGACGCCTAAGCAACAAATTCTCACCATTATGTGAAGAGAAAACCGTTGGAGCGGACTTGGGGACCACAGTCCTCATTAATGGGAGTGTGGTCCACAAAAACAACCTTAGGTAGGCCGAGCGCGACCATGTTATCGCTATCCTGATAATTTCTTTTTTTAATTATCTTTTTCCTAGCCACTTGGCATAAGTTTTGCGCCCTTTATTATTTTAATCATGGTGGGCTACCAAACTTCAACAAAATTCATAACACATCCAACTTACAGGTTTTCAGCCATATCCCTGATTTTCCTTTTGGCCACAACATCGGCACGCGTCACGGACTATTCCACACCCAAATACATTCCCATCGTTGATGGGCGAATCTCGGAATATAGGCCAGTTCAGCCGGCAGCGGAGCGGCTACATTACATATTTCTTATATAAGTTAACTGAAGTTAACCAAGCAGCGGCAATGTCCGATTATTTAAGAGCTCGCTCTGGCCAAACTGCTGACATAGCGTCTGGCCGGAAGCCGTTGCATAGCGGCAAGAACTCCACATTTGCGTGGACGCTATAAAATACTTTTTGTTAGCTTTAAGTTTCAGTTTGTGTCAGAGTCTCATATAATAAAGAGCACATAAAACCAATCTCCGGCACCGCCGTTAACTTGTAAAATCCTGTGTTCTTGTTAGGGGATTTATCCTGGTTGCTATCCTCTTATCGGCGGCTCTTTCCCGCTGCCTGCCTGGCTACCTGTCTTCCGTATCTCTTCGTTGCTGTCGGCGCCCTCCAGTGAGAGCCTTTTCCTTTGCACGTTCTTCTGGGTCCTCGCGATGAGCAGCTCATGCTGCGGCGTCCCGAATCCGCTCGTGAATTCGAAATTCGGGAGTGGTCCTCCGAGAAGCATGGTCAACATTATTTTGTACCTGCTCTGGTCGCCGCTTGTCAGAGTCCTCTCAACGAATAGCATGCCCTGCGGCGTCCCGAGCCCGTTCTGGATTTCGGTACTCCGGAATAGTCCTCCGAATCGCTTGATCAGCAGTATTTTGCATCTGCTCTTGTCGCCGCTCCTCAAAGTCCTCTCGACGAATAGCACGGGCTACGCCGTTTCGAGCCCGTTCTGGATTTCGTTACTCCGGAATAGTCCTCCAAATCGCATGATAAGCAGAATTTTGCACCTGCTCTTGTCGCCGCTCCTCAAAGTCCTCTCGACGAATTGCACGGGCTACGCCGTTTCGAACCCGTTCCGGATTTAAGTACTCTGAAATAGTCCTCCGTGTCGCATGGTCTGCAGAATTTTGTACCTGCTCTCGTCGCCACTCTTCCAGGTCTTCTCCGTGTGCCAGGCCTTCTCTCCGCAACGTGTGCCTTCATGTCCCTAATCTGTTGGGGAATTCGGTGCCCTGGATTAGACCTCCGAGAAGACCTGCACTACCTCTTACGCAAATGAAAACCCTTGCACGTGTTCATTCAACGAAGGAAGATTTCTATTGAACCAATTGGCCTGGCTAAAAGGTCATCCCATGGTTTTCTCGTAATAAAAGTTCTGGTGTTATTTAAAAAGTAAAGGGTTGTAAATTTAACAATGGAAATGAATAATTTTATAATTTTTAATAACCTAGCCGGAATCACATTAAAATATATGAATATGTTAAATTACTCCCACAGTATTGTTAAAAATGATGCAAAGACTAGCTATATCAAAAATTTGATATACCTTATAAATATAAGGTATACTAAATACATTAGAATAATTTCACTGTTTAATTTATTTTCAATTTACTGGAAGTGTAAGTTAATTATATTACCTGACGGTTGCCGAGGGGGTTGCCTCTCCTTGTAGGTAGTACAGGCCCCGTCATACATCACGACACCATGCTCGGGCTGGAAGACAACGTCATTGCAGAATGCGACGGTGAGATCCACACCGTGGAAAAGTGCTCCCCAACATCAGGAGCTACATTTTGACGATTGGCTTGCAGGAGATCATGCGCCCAAGAGCTTCACGCTGGAGGCACGGCGCATTGCGAGATCCAACAAAGCGATTTACACCCCATCACTTCTGCAGGAGCTTCTGCACCTTCCACCTGGTGGGAAAGGTGCCTTCGCGGATTCATCTGTTGAACAGCTTCGCAAAACTTCCCGGCTGCAGTGCCAGAGCCATTTTTTAGGGCTCGGTTAGGAACCGAGTCCGAGCCGGGTGCTTTGTTGGCTCGGAAGGCACCTTTCTCACCAGTTGGAAGGTGCAGAAGCTCCCGCTGCTACTAAAACCAGGGAAACCAAGGGAGGAGGCGTCGTCCTATAGGCCAATCTGCCTGCTGGACACAACGGGCAAGGTCTTCGAGAGGGTGATCGCTTCGAGGCTCAAAGCCGCCATAGAGGAGGCGGGAGGACTGTCTCCAAAGCAGTACGGGTTCCGGAAGGGAATGTCTACAGTGGATGCCATAGCAGCGGTGGTTAGAATTGCTCGAAACGCAATAGCGGGAACCAAGTGGAAGGGTGGCTCCAAGCAATACTGCCTAATAGTCACCCTGGACATAAGAAACGCATTCAACACGGCGGACAGGGGCAATACCCTGGCAGCCCTAAGGCGGTTCAACGTCCCCAATTCTATAATGAACGTTGTCAGCAGCTTTGTCGGCTTCGCAGACGACGTAGCTTTGGTAGTTGTGGCCAAACATAGGGAGGAAGCGGTGGGAGCGGCTAACAAGGAGATTGAGGCAACGGAACAGTGGCTCCAAAATGCGTCGATTCAGGTTGGTGGAATGGCCATAACCTCCCAGCGGGCCATAAAATACCTGGGTGTGTGAAATACCCTTCCGTGAGCACCTAGAATATATCCAGGGCAAGGCTGCAGCCACTACCAGGGGCCTCACCAGGATCCTCCTCAATACCAGAGGCCCAAAGCAGAACAGGCTCTTCGTGAGCGTTGCCTCGGCGCAAATTCTGTACGCGGCGCCCATCTGGGCCGAGGCGATGAATACGCCCAGCTACAGAAGAGGAGTTGACGCAGCGTACAGGCTGGGAGCCATAAGGGTGGCGTCCGGCTTCAGGACAGTCGCCGACGACGCCATCCTGGTCATCGCGGGGATGGTCCCGCTGAAAGAGCGCGCTCGAGAGCTTAAGGAGCTAAAGGAAGCTCGCGCTCGTTATGAGGTTGATGGTGGCGCCCTCGTTATAGTTACAAGGGAGGAGGCCAAGGAGCGGTCGCTAACAGCCTGGCAGGACTGCTGGGAATCATTGACGAAGGGAAGATGGACGCACACTCTCATCCGAGGGTAGTCGAGGACGCCAAGCAACAACAACATTATATATATTATTTTGTATAAAGGACTATAATAATATACGTTGTTATGCACTCTCAAGTGGAAGCGCGAGGGGTATGCTAACCGTTTGTTACAATTATGCCGACACTAGCACTTTCTATGTGCGGGCTAAGCCATAACGATCGGTTCATATTTCGGCCACTTAGGGTTTATGACCGGTACCTTGGATTATGTAAACACTTCAACTAAGTGTTACAGTGCGCACCCTTTAAGTACTCTCGGTGCACTGGGTATTCAATATATGTTCATACTACAATGTAATTAGTAGGTTATTATA
>NW_027222893.1:0-36892 GCF_030179905.1 Drosophila bipectinata | reverse complement strand
TTAATGTCAGGATTCCATCAAATTGAACTAGAAAAAGGTTCAAGAGATATAACGTCTTTTTCAACGAGCAACGGCTCATATCGCTTCACGCGATTACCCTTCGGATTAAAAATAGCTCCTAATTCGTTTCAGAGAATGATGACTATTGCGTTCTCGGTCTAGAACCTTCTCAAGCGTTCCTTTATATGGATACTTAATAGTAATCGGTTGTTCCGAAAAACATATGCTTAAAAACTTAACAGATGTGTTTGAGAAATGTAGGAAATTCAACCTAAAGCTACATCCAGAAAATGTTCATTTTTTATGCATGAAGTGACTTTCTAGGTCATAAATGCACTGATAAAGGATACTTCCCAGATGAACAAGAAATACGATGTCATTATGAACTACCCAGTTCCGCACGACGCGGACGTTTTTGTAGCATTCTGTAACTATTATAGACGTTTTATAAAAAATTTCGCCGATTATTCACGGCACATAAACAAGATTATGTAAAAAGAATGTTCCTTTTAAATGGACGGATGAGTGTGAAAATGCATTCCAATACTTAAAAACAAAACTTATGGAACCTACCTTGCTACAATACCCAGATTTCACTAAAGAATTCTGCATAATAACAGATGCAAGTAAGCAAGCCGTGGGGGCGGTTTTAACTCAAAATCATAATGGTCTCCAACTTCCCATTGCATACGCATCAAGAGCATTTACAAAGGTGAAAGTAACAAATGTACTACTGAGCAGGAATTAGCTGCAATTCACTGGGCGATATAATATTTTGAGACCATATATATATGGACACATATCTTAATAAGAACAGACCATAGACCTTTATATAACCTTTTCCCAATGACCAATCCCAGTTCTAAACTGACACGTATGAGGCTCGAACTAGAAGAATACGACTTTACAGTCGAATATTTAAAGAGAAAAGATAATCATGTACCTGATGCGTTATCAAGAATAACCATCAAAGATCTACAAAATATAACTAGAAATGTATTAAAAGTCACTACTAGATATCAAAGTAGACAAAAATTCCGCGCGGAAAATCAAGAACAAGAATTGCCAAGGCAATCTTTAAATAAAGCTTCTAAGCCCAACGTATACGACGTCATAAACAATGATGAAGTACGTAAAGTAGTGACCTTGCAGATAAAAAATATGTTTATTAAAATATATGTTTATTTAAACAAGGCAGAAAAATTACTGCAAGATATGATGTTAGCGATTTATATAATAATGGAGTTATTGATTTAGATCAATTTTTCCAAAGGCTTGATATGCAAGCCGGTATACATAAAATCAGCCAACTCAAAGTGGCACCGTGGGAAAATATCTTTGAATATACTTCAATAGATAAATTTAAATTAATGGGCAATAAAATATTGAAAACATTAAGAGTAGCGCTACTCAACCCGGTGACCCAAATAACAAAATTTAAAAGAAAAAGAAGCAATTTTGTCTACATTTCATGATGATCCAATTCAAGGAGGTCATACTGGCATATCAAAAACTTTGGCCAAAGTAAAAAGACACTATTACTGGAAAAGCATGTCTAAAGATATAACTGAGTACGTAAGAAAATGTCAAAAATGCCAGAAATCAAAAATAGCTAAGCACACAAAGACCCCTTTAACAATTACAGACCAATAAATGCTTTCGACAGAGTGATAGTGGACACTATTGGTCCACTGCCAAAATCAGAAAATGGCAATGAGTATGCAGTCACTTTAATATGTGATTTAACTAAGTATTTAGTTGCCATACCTGTTCCGAATAAAAACGCCAATTTTATCGCTAAAGCAATATTTGAATCTTTTATCCTAAAGTACGGTTCAATGAAGACGTTCATTACGGACATGGGAACAGAATATAAGAATTCAATTATAGACGATTTGTGCAAATATTTAAATATTGCAAATTTTACATCCACAGCACAATAGAAAGAAGTCATAGAACTTTCAATGAATACATACGATCTTACATATCGGCTGATAAAACTGATTGGGACGTATGGCTTCAATATTTTGTCTTCTGTTTCAACACGACCCCCTCTATGGCACATACTTATTGTCCATATGAGCTAGTATTCGGTAAAACAAGTAATTTGCCAAAACATTTTAATAGCATAGATAGTGTAGAAGCACTATATAATGTAGATGACTATGCTAAGGAGAGTAAGTATAGATTAGAAGTAGCCTATAAAAGAGCTAGAGTTATGTTAGAAGCAAATAAGAATAGAAATAAACTACTATACGATCATAAAGTAAGGGATATAGATATATCAGTAGGTGACAAAGTTTTATTAAAAAACGAGACAGGTCATAAGTTAGATCCTAAATATACAGGTCCGTATATAGTAACAGAAATAGGAGATAGAGATAACATAGTAATAGCAAATAATAAACATAAAAAACAAACGGTTCATAAGGATAGATTAAAAATCTTTATTTCATAAATTGCACTTAGTATGGCCATACAAAGACACACATACATAGATAAATAAATACACATATTCTTTTAATAATTTCATTTTCTATGATTCTAACCACATAAAACAAAACAAATAAATAAAAAAAAAAAATGTATTAATTAAAAATTTTTATTATAAAAATAACTTCATTATATTACGTTATTTTTCAAAAGGAGGGAGATGTAGTATGCACATATATTGAATACCCACTGTACCGAGAGTACTTAAAGGGTGCGCACTGTAACACTTTGTTGCAGTGTTTACATAATCCAAAGTCCCGGCCATAAACCCTTAGTGGCCGAAATATGAACCGATCGTTATGCCTTAGCCCGCACACAGAAAGTGCTAGTGTCAGCATAATCGTAACAAACGGTCAGCATATGCATACCCCTCGCGCCTCCACTTGAGAGCGCATAACAACATATAATATTATATTCCCTTATATATAAGTACATAGCCGTCTCTCTGCCGCCGCCTGCGAGCAGCGCTGCTACGAGACTTAGCCTTACTTAGACTTAAGAAATATTGTAAAAGAACAGAGACATTTTGAACGTTGGAGCGGCACCTCAGCTGCTCCTTCCAAATAAAGACCAACCAAACTCAACTCTTGGTGGTATCCTTTCATCCTTCATCACAGTAGACATCACCAGGCTTAGGAACTTGACGACGAACTTGAAATCATCGGTAGCCGGCTGCCAGTACATCCCAAGTACCTTCTCCTCAGCTTCGGTCCATCCGACGCTGGCGATGGACTCAAGTGGGTTCAGCGCTCTGACCACACTTGCCGAACTGGAGGTAAATCGGCACAAATCAAAACCTGCTTCAGCGTGAATTTCCCTCACCCGTGTCGAGATGGCGATAGCTTCGTCCTCGCTGTCGAAACTGTCGACGTAGTCATCCACGTAGTGGTATTCGTTGAAGGCCAGGGCTGCTCGCGGGTCCGTGCTGCTATACCGCAAGGCATTCACGGTCTTCACGTAGTCCGCCGAACATGGTGAGCAGGCCGCTCCGAACGTCATCACTGCCATCTCGTATACATCCGGCTCTCGTTGGTCGTCTCCGTCTCTCCACAGAAACCTCTGGGCGCATCTGTCCTTCGGCTGCAACAGTACCTGATGAAACATCTCCTTGATGTCTGCACAAACTCCAACCTCTCCTTCCCGAAAATGGAAGAGAACTGCTGGGAGGGGCTTGTAGCGCTGTGGGTCTTTCAGTAGCGCTGAATTCAAAGACACACCGTCCACCTTGGCAGCCGCATCGAAAACCAGCCGGATTTTCCCAGGCTTGTTCGGGTTTTCCACTCCGAAGTGCGGCAGGTACCACACTTTGCCCTCCTGAAACCTCTGGACTTCCTGGGCCTCCAGTCGTCGTGCGTATCCCATTATCCGGATGTAAGCCGACGCGAAGTCCACATCGCGCTTCATTTTACGCTCTATGTTGACGAGCCTCCTGAGGGCCATGCTGTAGCTCTCCGGCAATCTCACTTCGTCGTCCTTCCATAGCAGCCCGGTCTCGTATCTCTGGCCTACGCGTTTGGTCGTCTTCTCCAGGGTGCTCAGGGCCCGTGAGTCGCCGCTATCTCCGACTGACGGCTCCAGGTCCACTCTGCCAGCTGCGACTGGCTGCACCGGCTTCGCTCCGAAATTCTCGGTCTCGAAGTAGTCGCTGACCATCTTCTCCAGAAGATCATCCTGGGGCACGGCTAGGAGGCACGTACTCAGAAGCGGCGAGCTCGGCTTTCCGTTCACCGGTCCATATACCACCCATCCAAGTGCGGTGTCTGCTGCAAACGGCCCTCCAGATCCATAGCTTTTGATTCTGAAGGGTACTCCTAAATGCGCATGATCCAGTCCAATTGGGATCCTCGGCGTCGCATTGTTGTACGGCATCACCGGCAGACGCGTGTTCGCCTTAACTGCCTGTACATCCTCCTGACGCAGGCTCTGCATCGGAAGGTTCAGATTGGCCACTCCGTACACATTTTTCAGCACATGGCGCTTTGGTTTTCCCGATGCGCTGATCTGCAGACTGACCACCTTCGTGTGCTCTTTGGCGGATTTTCCACCAAACCATTGCACATTCAGCTGTCGACTCTCGCCTTTCAGGTTCAGGCTGCGGATGAGTTCGTCGTCGATGAGTGTGACAGACGATCCTTCATCCAGAAGTGCGTACGTGTCGACCTTCGTATTCTCGCCGTACAGCGTCACGGGTAGAATCCTGAACAGCAGGTGGCATCCAATTGAGTCGATGTTGAGGTTTCGGTGCGGCAACTCCTGGCGATCGTACGCCGATCGCCCTTCATCCCGCTCACGTCGCGCGTCTACAACTGCGGCCGACGTAGGATGGTTCCTTTCGCTGGAATCCACTGACCGTGGCACTCCCCTCCGATTGCTGCCGTCTCTGTACGGCTGTCGGTCCTGATCCCTCCTGTGGCCCCCATCTGCGACTAGCGGCCGTTTGGATCGTTCAGGTACTTCGTGGAGCAGGTGGTGATGCCTCATCTGGCATCCGAGGACGTTGCATCCGCGGCGCTTCCTGCAGAACCGGGACATGTGTCCGGGCTCCAGGCACGAGAAGCACAGTCGCTTCCTCGCGGACTCGATCCGTGTCGTTGTAGAGGCGCTGATGAAGTCCTTGCAGTCCCTCCCCTGGTGCTGTCCCTCGCATATAGGGCAGCATCTGGGGCGGTCGACATATTGCTCCTCCTCGCGAACACTATTCGCGTGCAGAATCCTTCGCTTCGGTTGTTTCCTGGCTCCGGCGTCCGTGACAGTGCACACCAGTTTGGCGAAGCCACAAACCAGTTATGGAGCCACTCGCTCAGGTGCGCCACCGTCGGATACGGCTATATCGTGGCCGCGTGCCTTGCCCAGTCCAACCTCTTGCTTAGCGGCAACTTGGCTATCAGCTCCTCCATTAGGGTTGGGTTGGCTAGGTGCTGGCTGCCGGTCGCGGTCGACTGCAGGAACGCTGACAGGTTGCTAACCTTCGTCGCGAACGGCACGATCCTCGCGATGTTGGCCTCCTGAATCGGCTGCACTTCGCGAACGCTCTCCAATTGGCTGCGGATCAGTTGCTCCGGGCGTCCATACCGGAATCGTAGCTGCTCCATAACAGCTTGTACGTTGCTGGGATGGATGAGCAACGACTTCACTGTTTCGCGAGCCTCTCCCTTCAGGGCTTTCACTAGCCTCTGGTTGTTCTTCAACTCGGTGCACTGGTAGGCTGCAGTTGTCTCCGTGAACGCACCCAGGAATATTGGCCATTCCTCTGGCTGACCCTCGAAATCGGGAAGATCAGGTAGTCTGCATGGCGTCCATCCTTGTATGCTTGTCGTCGGCGCTCCATATGATATGGGCGATGGCGCAGGTACCTCTGGGTGAACATAACCTAGCACCGGCTGTGCTGCGGTGGTCACACAAGATGGCGGAGAATAGCGCAGTAGTGTTGTTGTTGACACAGGTTGCCCGTTTGCCCAATGGCCGCCAAGCGTCGGCGCCAAATTCGCACTCCATTGCGGCGGCAAATTTGCACTCACTTGTGCCGGCAACAGCAGCGATGGCGTCACTCCGAGATCCGTTTGCAGATTGTCCCTCATCTGCCTGGGCAGGTTTTCGCTCAAACTCTGCCGTGGCGCTGCTCCATGATTTGGCAGCGTTCCACTCGAACATGGCGGTGTATTCGCTGCACCGCTCACTTTTCTTTTCTTCCCCTTTCTGTGATGGCGCAAATCGATGTGATTTATCCGCCAAATTATTTCTTCCAAGCTACGATTTAGTGTGAACTGATAACATAAACTTAAAACTCTAAACATAAAAAATACTGACATCTGACACCTAACACTAATCTCAACTATCGATAGCCACTAGTTCGTTCCACGACAGTAACCAAGGAAGATATAATAATTGGCAGGCAAACGATAATCAAGGTAGATATAATAATTATTATTATCAAAATAAAAATCGTTCAAATTTCTATAGCACAAATCAAAATAGAGAGCAAACTCAAGCTCAAAAAAGGGAATCAGATGGAACAGAAAGTCAGCCAGCTAATAAAGTAACCAGATTAAATAATATCAATGAAGACCATTTTTTAGACCAGACCCCTACAGAGGGATGCCTTATTTAAATAGGATAGATCGAAAAACCAAGAAGCAGCTAAAAGTTTTAATAGATACAGGAGCCACTGCTTGTTACATAAGAAGGGGAATTTTAGAAAATAAAAACGAGCTACCAAAATATAAAAAGGTAACAACAGTTCATGGCTACTCAATTATTAGGTATTACCATATTATAAATATATTTGAAACAAAACAATTATTTTATGAAATCGAAGGTTTAGAATCTGATATTCTAATTGGATTCAATTTATTAAGAAAAATTGGAGCTATAATAAATATCGATAAGGGAGTCTTGGAATATAATGGGAAACAGGAGAAGTCAAAATATTATGATTGTGTAGGGGGGCGTGGTTCCGCAAAAAGATTCCAGAAAGGTTTAGAATGAAATAAGAAGTCGGGGGCGTCTTTCGGATGGTATAACGCGGTCAGCTTTATTCGGCTGCTTACATGAGATTGAACTTAAAAACTAGTGGAAAAAAAAGAGATCGCCGACAGCCAACGAGCGAGAAGAGAGGCACAGAGGGGCGAGTGTGGACGCGCTCTTCAGCGCGGGTGCGCTCTTTAGCGCGGGTGCGCTCTTCAGCGCGGATGCGCTCTTCAGGTGAGTGGCACCACGGCCCCTCACCTAAACATTCCGCCCCCCTTGAAATCACTCGGGTTGCAATAGCTCCCTCGAAGTTATGGCTGGTGGCAGGCTCCGGATACGACCCATCCAAACACGGTGCTCTGGGCCACTGGGAGTCCGTCCTGGATCTTCAGGAAGCCCGGTTGAATAATCCGTGGGTACATATCTGCACCCAGGACGACGGAGATTGTCGCTGGCAGATGGAATCGCTCATCCGCCAGGGTCACGCCTCGGAAGTGGGCACGCACCGCCTCGCTCAGCTCCCGGGACGGCGTACGAACTCGCACGTGAGGCTCGATCTTGAACATGACCTCCAGCCGAACGCTGTCATCGGTCGTTGACCCCACGGTGGCGGAACACACCTGTTCGTCCCCCTCGCTGGGAGGGGGCAGCCGGAAACACGCAGCGAGCGAGGCGTCGATGCAGCTCGAGGGCGTGCATGGGTCGATGAGGGCCCCCGTATCGAAGCTCCGGGTCCCGGTGTCGATCCGCACTAGTGCAGTCGGCAGCACGTTGACGCTGTTCCGTTGCAACAGCGATGAGAGGGTGGGCGCAGCGACCGCGTCCAGCGGGGGCCCTCGACGAGAGGCGGAACTTTGCCTAGGTGCGGATGACGCGGGCGGATGAGCGGGGGTTGGCAATCGAGGAGTGGCGGACGAAGGCCGAGGATGCATCGACGAGTGCCGGGACGTCGGTGGCCGTGGATCGGGTTGGGATTGCCGGAAAGTGGCGGACCCAGGCCGAGGAGCACCCGAACCGCGCCGGGAGTTGGCGGATGACGGCCGGGCGCCAGACGTGACACTCTGTGTCCTGACTCCCGCGCTCCGTGACCGGTGCTCCTCTTGGCGTGCCTTGCGCCGAGCCCGCGGCTTCTCCACGAGATGCAGCAGCGTGTGGTGATCCTGTCCACACGTGTTACAACCGTCACCCCGACGACAGGATCCGTCGGAGTGCTCGTGGGCCAGGCAGCTCGAGCAGTACCGGTTCACAAGAACCGCTCGGAGCCGCTTCTCGGCGCTAAGGCGTAGGAAACGCCGACACTTCATTAAGGCGTGGATTCCATTGCAGACTCGGCAACGGTAGGATTGGATACCACGAGTACATCTGCTCTCCAGCGATGCTTGGGTGTTGGCTATGGCTGACGGAAATATGATAAAGGAACAAATAACATGATCAGAATCGGTGTAAAATTAAGGTTCGGAACTACGGGCAGAGCTTCGGGACAGCACAATTGGACAGGAACATTGGAGCGGAAGAAATGTTGATCACTGTGGGTAGGCGGACGCGTCTAACGGAAGAAGCACGACCTTAACAACGGGCCGCTTTACAAGCCTTCGCGCGGTGCGGATGTCGATCACGCGGACATGGCCATCAGAGCCGGGATACACCGCGTCAACCCTGCCTAAACGCCACTCATTGGACGGAAGGTTGTCTTCCTTGATGACGACCATATCCCCAACGCGGAGGTCCCTCGTAGGGGCTCGCCACTTGTTTCTCTTATGGAGCTCCTTGAGATACTCCTCCTTCCACCGGAGCTGAAATTGCTGCTGAAGCGCCTTGAGCGCCAACGATTGATGATGGAACTGGTGTCCCCCTTTATCTCGGGCTCGACCGTGGCGAGAAGTGGCCCTCCCACAAGAAAGTGCCCGGGTGTAAGAGCTAGCAGGTCAGCAGGGTCTTCGGACATTGGCGCGAGTGGCCGCGAATTCAGGCACGCCTCGATCTTCGCCAGGAGAGTAGCCAGCTCCTCAAAGGTGTATTTTCGCGTGGCGGCGGACTTGTAGAACAAGGTCTTGAAGCTCTTGACCCCTGCTTCCCAAAGGCCCCCCATGTGGGGAGCTCCCGGAGGAATGAAATGCCAGAGAAGCTGCTGGTGACTATAGGCACCGGTCACAGCCCCCTTTAGGCTCAGGAGAAAATCGCGGGATAGTAGAGCAGCTGCTCTCACAAAGGTCTTCCCGTTGTCGGACTGCACTTGACGGGGGCATCCTCTCCGGGACACGAACCGTGCGAAAGCCGCCAGAAATTTCTCGGTCGTAAGGTCCGACATAGGCTCTAAATGGATGGCTTTAGTGGAGAAGCACACAAACACCAACACATAATCCTTTGTAATGAGAAAGGCCTTCCCCGTATAGTTTTTTATCTCGAAGGGACCGGCATAATCCACACCGGTGTGCGTGAACGGGCGCGAGAAGGACGTCCGTTCCTTGGGTAGCTCTCCCATGAGTTGCGTCTGCAACTTCTTCTTGTGGATGACACATACCTTACAAGAATGGACAACAGACTTGACCAAGTTCCTCACCCTTGGAATCCAGAACTTGGCCCGGATCAGACGGATCATCAGCTGACTGCCACCGTGCAGCGTGATGCGATGTGTAAAATGAACCAGGAGTCGAGACAGCTGACAGTCGTACGGAAGGATAATAGGGTGCCGTTCGTCATAGTGGAGAAGCTCAGAGGACGTGACCCGGCCGCAGGCTCTCATAAGGCCTTGCGAATCCACGAAGGGGTTCAGATTCTGAATCGGACTGGATGCCGATATTGGACGCTTTTCGCTTAAGCAGCCCATCTCAGAGACGAAGTGTCTGCGCTGAGTGACGGAAACTAGAAGACGTTCAGCCGACGTTATCTCATTAGCGGTCAGGTGCTCTTCAAACGAAAGTCGAATCTTCCGCGCGCGCTGGATGAAGCGATTAACATAGGAAAGGACTCGTAATGCCTTGTCGAGTGTGGAAAAACGCTCAAGGAGATCTTCGGGGGGTACTTTCGCGACATGGACCTTGACTGCTCGCTTCTCGAGTTCAGTCACGGGGGTATCATAGCCTTGAGTGGGCCAGTCGCTGCGAGGCCTCTGCAGCCAGTCAGGACCGTGCCACCACAACTGGTTATCTGCAAGATCTTGGAGAGCTACGCCCCGGCTAGCGAGATCCGCAGGGTTATGCTCGGAGCGGACATGTGCCCATTTCTGCACGTCGGTGAACTGGGTGATCTTGGTCACCCGGTTGGCCACGAACGTTGTCCACTGGCACGCTGGCTTATGCAGCCACGCGAGGACAATAGTCGAGTCGGTCCAACAGTATAGGGCAGACGCGGCCCCTGGCATTTGTGGCAGAACGGCGGTGGCCATCTCGGACAACAACAAGGCACCGCACAGTTCTAGTCGAGGGAGCGAAACCGTCTTAACTGGGGCCACTCGAGTCTTTGCAGTCAGCAGGGTCACTATTACCGTGGACCCGATTTCGACACGAACGTAAATTGCTGCGCCGTACGCCTTCTGTGAAGCGTCGCAGAACCCGTGGTGTTCGACCTTTAGGTGTGGTCGGAACGCGACCCATCGAGGAACACGAATCTGATCGAGCACCGAGTAATTCTTTAGGAAGTCAACCCATCGCTGACAGAAATCTTGAGGGAGGGCGTCATCCCACCCTAGATCCAGAAGCCAAATGTCTTGCATGAACATTTTTGCCCGAACAATGAAAGGAGCGAGCCAACCTGCTGGATCAAACAATTTGGCAATTTGGGAGAGGACTTGGCGCTTTGTGAAAACTGAGCCGGAAGTCAATTCTGGCGGGACAAAAAAGAATTCATCAGTCGTCGCTTTCCACCGCACGCCGAGTGTCTTGGCCGTGCTCTCTGCATCGATGTCGAGAAAGTCAGCTCGGAGACGGTGGTCGATCGGAATGTCGGCCAGGATTGCCTTGTTATTCGACGTCCATTTCCTAAGTGGGAACCCTGCTGACTCTAGGGCCCCTTCCAGCTCCCGAATCGAAGCTTGGGCTTCAGTTTTGGAGTCTGCCCCCGCGAGAACGTCATCAACGTACATAAACTGCCGGATAATTTGACTTGCCTGCGGATACTTCGACTCTTCGTCGTCAGCGAGCTGTCGCAGCACACGGATCGCCAGGAACGGGGCACAATTGACACCGAAGGTGACCGTTTTCAACTCGTAGTCGCGGATATCCCCATCGGGATTGCGAAACAAAACACGTTGGAGCGGAGTATGCTTGGGGTCTACCCAAATTTGCCGATACATCTTCTCGATGTCGGCGTTGAAGACAAACTTAAAGTACCGCCACTTTAGGATTTGAATCGTCAGGTCGGATTGTAAGACCGGGCCCGCGTAAAGAATGTCGTTCAGACTGGTCCCGTTTGCGGACGGGCTCGAAGCATTGAAGACCACTCGCACCTTGGTGGTCGTGCTTTCGGGCTTGAAGACTGCATGATGTGGTAGATAGTAGGTAGCGGAATTGCTCGCGGGAGAGACCTCGGTCATGTGGCCTAAGTCGATGTACTCCTGAATTACCGAGTCATAGCGGGCCTTAAGGGGCGGGTCCCTCTTCAGGCGCTGCTCGTTACGCAGAAACTGAGCAAGGGCAAAGGACCGTGAAGCCGCTAGCTCGGAACCCTTCTGCCCGGGGTCGCGTAAGGGGAGCGTCACAACGTACTTGCCACACTCGTCTCTTTTCGTCGTCTGGACAAAATTGTGCTCGCAAACGGAATCCGATTCCGAACTTATCGGTGTGGGCACATCTTCCACCTCCCAGAATTTGGTGAGGAGCTGATCCAGTGAGTCACCGAGGCTGGGGGCCACTCGTGTGGAAAAAACGGACACGCTGCGGGGATTGGCTGGAGATAATGGGCCTGTCAGCACCCATCAAAAAATGGTCTCCTGACCGAGAAGCGACCCGCATATGTTAGCCTTGGCATTACCGAGGAGAATGGACGAAAGAATGTCAGCTCCTATTAGTACATCGACTTGGGAGCTCTCAAAGAAGGTGGGGTCCGCCAAGGGAATGTCGGGCAGCCCCTTGAGACGATCTCGCGGAATCGGGTATGATGGCAGATTTCCTGCCAACTGCGGCAGAACGTAGGCCGCAGTCTCTAATTGTAGCCCGGGTCTAGACGGCGACCGAATGGAGAAATGGCACAATTTTGTAGACTGCGCGGAAATGGTCTGATTAAGGCCGGAAACTTGGGCTTGAATCGTCTTGAAGGGTGGTTTGACGAGGTTGAACAGTCGTTCCGTTATGAAGGTCGCTTCGGACCCTGAGTCTATCAGAGCTCGTGCCTGGAAGCTGCACCCCAAATGGCACACGTTGATAAGGGCCGTGCCTAGTAGGACGGCTCCTGACCCGGAAGCGAAACACACCTGAACATCCGACTGATCCTCTGAGCCGTTTGTGCTTCTGGCAGTCTGTGCGGGTCGAGCCCTTGCTGTCGTAGGCGGACTTGGAGCGGTGGCGAACGGATTGCCGCGGTGCAAAAGGGTGTGGCGTCGGCTGTGACATGTGAAGCAGGTATGGGCGCTCGTGCAATCTCGTTGCTGGTGCCCTCGGGCAAAACAGTTCAAACATAGCTGCTTCCTTTTAATGTAGTCCGAGCGCCCATTTACGTCCATTTCCAAGAACCGCGGACATAAACGAATGGGGTGGTTCTCCCTCGAACAGAGATCGCAACCCTTGGGGCCCGGAACCACTCGAGTCTCGTATGAGTGGAGCCTTCGAGCAGGGGCAGTAGGAGTTCCCGACCTTGGCGGAAGTTGCCCGGAGCCACTAGGTCTGACGTCGTCGATCGCTTCCAGAGTGCGATGGGGCTCTGTCAGGAAATCGTCTAATTCCTTCCATGTTGGAATTTCGGCCTTGTTATGAACGGATTGCTCCCACATGGAAAGTGTGACTTTGGGGAGCTTTGACGAAATCATAAACACCAGGAGGCAGTCCCAAGCCTCCGCCGGTTCTCAAAGCGGTCTGTGAGGCTTTGCCAAGCGACGACAAACCCCTCATGGGTAAGCGGAGCCTTAGAGACAATGGCGTGGGCGTCACCACTTGTTTTGGACAGTAAGTGGAACAACCTCTCTACCGGGGTGAGCCGCGAGTTTTGGATGTAAATGGCCGTAAACAAGTCTCTGAAGGTGGGCCACCGAAGATAATCACCCGCGAAGACCTCGGTATCCACCGGAGGTAACCGGCAGCCTGTAGGCGCGGGCGTGTGGACATTGACGGAAGCCTGAGTGGATTGGGAAGCAATTTTCTCCCGAAGCTGGGCAATACATCTCGAATAGACGGAGTAGCAGTAGTTGTACTTCGATTCCAGCACGGTCGAGGTGGCCACATTGTCGTCTGACACGGCTAGTAAATCGGAGCAGCTCTCATAGCTTTTCTCCACCTTCTCCCACAGTGCCCGAATTTGGTCCCGATGGACCTCGCAAATGTACTGGGAGCCTCCTTCCGTTTCTCTGGCGCCCGGAGTATTTATGTTAGCCTCAAATTGGCTAATTCGATCCGTTGTGGCGATGAACTTTTTCAGCGCCACGTCGACCGCACTTTGAGCCATTTTTTCAACGGAACGAGTCTGCCTCTGTGAAGGACCGGGGATTGTATTGACGGATTCGTCACTCTTTGCCCTTGGAATGGCACTGTACGCCTTAGGCTTTAAAAGAGGCGTCCGCGGAGAAGCGGATTGAGATCTGTCCAGACGGATGGTTGGGATCGGACGTGGCTTTTGGTCGTCTCCCGTGGGCATTCTCAGACACCAATTCGCTGGTCAGAACTTGTCGACTGACGCGCGCAATGGGTGCCTCGTACGAAGCGGTAGCCGGTCACTAATGTGATGAGACCGGTGAGATCGCGGACGAATTGCGATTGCAAGGCCAAGTGGGAATTAGAAGCGCCGATGTCGAGAGGAACGTCGGATGCGGCACAATTCGGATGTGGGAGAAACTTCAGGAAGCCAAAAAGAAAAATCCAGAAGGGCCAAGGTTCGTTGAGATTCTAGGCGGATTTTGCCAGATGCGAAGTAGAAGCAGCGGTAGGGAAATGACGGAACGGAAAATGGACAAGGCCCGGAAAATTCGTGATCGTTCGGAAAAATAATTGATGACTGTCTATATAGATATGTCTGTATATTTCGACCAGTATGGCTCGTACGTAAATATTCAATTCCTGACTATTTTTCGAAATTGCGGAACCGGAAAGGTGGACCTGACCTTGGCTTGGATTGAACACAGAGAAAAAAAAATAAATAACTAATTTTTTCCTAATTGGCGGATTTAATTATTATGGAAACAGACGGGTGGAGTTGAAAATTTCAATTCTTAATCAATGGAGGTTAAGGAACCCGAAGCTGGAACGGTGGAATTGAAACCGCGGCTAGGTTCAGAAAGAAGATCGACAATTAAATTATTTAATTATAATTTCTTTTTCGAAAATTAAATTTTCGATTTAATTATTGAGTGGCCGGAAAGGTGAATTAAAAAACCTGGCCCTTTGCTCGGACGGAAAATACGAATTAAATAAATTTTTGTAGTTGTAAATATAAATAAATAAATTTATAATTAATTGATATTTTTTTTTTAATTTGTTTGGTTATATATTTCCTGAAATTGGAGGCAGAAAATATTGAGAAATATATGGGCATACATGCAAGTAGGGCAAGGGCATGTGGGACATATGATGGCACAGTGGAACGTCGATAAGTGGACTGTATGGTTAAATTTTATCGGTTATATATTTCCTGAAATCGGAGGCAGAAAATATTTGGAGATATGTGGACATGCATGCAGGTACGGATATATGTATGTAAGGGCATGTGGGCATATGTATGTTGGCACAGTGGAGCGTCGATAATGTGTAACGGCGGAAACGGAAAAGTTATGTGGTGTAAAAAATTGGGGATGAAAAACCAATATTACAACAGCGGCGGACTGTTCGGTGAACTTGGAGATTCCCGGAACCACTTTACACCGGCTGGCCAATATTAATTATGCCCTTTTATTTTTATATTTTTTTTTTCTTCACCACACACTTTCACTGTTCACTTGCCGATTTTTTTTTTTTTTTTTTTTGTGCGGATTAATTGCACGAAACACAATGTATGTGTGTATGCATGTACATATGCCTCGACCGTTGGCGAGCGAACGGATAACGGAAAAGCCAAAAACGGCGAGGAATATGGCGAGGCACACACAACGGAGATGGATGAAAAATTTGGTAATTTTTTGTCTTAGAAAAGTCTCAAGCTGCCGTGGTGTCGGAAAACTCGGACTTGGAGTTGACACGGAGGGAAAACAATCTTGCCGCAGTGTGAACGAAATTTTATGTTCGGACCACTGCTGAAGACCGGCAGAGAGACGGAGACGGAAAAAATTTCGTACTTATCTTTTGGGCGGAACAATGCCTGAACTGCTGGTGGATCCAAAATATCCTGAATATCCTGGTATCCGGCTCGAAGGACCAAAATGTGTAGGGGGGCGTGGTTCCGCAAAAAGATTCCAGAAAGGTTTAGAATGAAATAAGAAGCCGGGGGCGTCTTTCGGATGGTATAACGCGGTCAGCTTTATTCGGCTGCTTACATGAGATTGAACTTAAAAACTAGTGGAAAAAAAAGAGATCGCCGACAGCCAACGAGCGAGAAGAGAGGCACAGAGGGGCGAGTGTGGACGCGCTCTTCAGCGCGGGTGCGCTCTTTAGCGCGGGTGCGCTCTTCAGGTGAGTGGCACCACGGCCCCTCACCTAAACAATGATAATGAGGAGAAAAATGAAATATGTTTAATTGAAGAAAATAATATTCTTCCGTTAAAAGAATTTATTATTTATTTATTGATTTCTCACCATTTAATAATCGGGTAAATCAAGTTTTTTTCCCTTTTAATATTATCTGATACAAAATTTATTATTTCTTTATATAAGCTTAAGTTAGTTACGTGGAATAAATCTGCTTCATGAATCGTACGTCAATTCGTCTTTATTGTACCTAAATAGAAGATACTTGTGACTTTTATAGTCAATTATTTCTGATTTTGTTAATAAAATAAGGTGTAGTATAAGCACCTGATAAAACAATTTCTGGGAAAGGAAAGAAAAAAAGGCAGCATATATAAATACTTAGATTTTTATATTATGTTTATGGATAATTCTATTTCTATTGTTGATTATTATTTTGTTGGGTAAATTTTCTTTAACTATTTGTTTTTTATATCTGGTTTTAAGTTTATTTCTTTCCCCGTGTTTGTTTTCATAGACAACCTGTCCTACATGATATTCTTTTTCGTTTCTGTTTTCTACCTACTGTTTTCATTCCTACCGTAATGTTAGGTGGAAGATACTCTCTTAATATAGTTATTAAATTTTCTGGTGTACTATATTCAATTAA
This sequence comes from Drosophila bipectinata, assembly GCF_030179905.1. Classification (NCBI taxonomy): domain Eukaryota; kingdom Metazoa; phylum Arthropoda; class Insecta; order Diptera; family Drosophilidae; genus Drosophila; species Drosophila bipectinata. The sequence goes on along the minus strand of NW_027222893.1, from coordinate 20,524 downwards.
ATGTCGTGTCCTGTCAAAGATTTTCAGTGACTCATGTATTGTATACCTCCCCGTTGTTAATAACAGTTGTTGTTTAAATTGATTTAACGGTTCACGGGTCTCTTGTATGACATTTTCAAAACTACTTTTAGCTGAATGCTGTGTGTTTTGATCTGAGTCTGATTGGTCTGTCTATTCTATATCGCAATTAAGCGATAATTGCATAAGCTTGTTCTGTTTTAGACAAGGTTTTTGAAATGAAAAGTAATTGGTTTTCCTTCTTGAGATAAAACTGCACCAATTGCGACGTCTGAAGCGACGGTGGTCAAGGTAAATTTTTTATTATAGTCCGGTTGAACTAGTTCTACTTGAGCAATGAGATTTTCTTTCAGCTCGTTAAAAGCTTTAATTGCTGGTTCATCCAGCTGAATTAACATTTTTGTTGACATTCTTTTTGAGATTTTGCCATTATGACCTCCAAGATATTTTGTTAGAGGTTTGGCTATGTAGGCGTAGTTTGAAACAAATTTTCTATAATATCCCGTAAGACCTAGGAAACTTCTTAGTTCCCGAATATTTTCTGGAAGCGGATATTTACTAATGGTTTCCATTTTCTCTTGGTCTGTTTTCTGATGAAGTTCTGATCCTAGAAAACGGGTTCCGCGTTTGAAAAACTTAGATTTTTCTAAAGAGATTTTCATGTTTGCCCTCAATAATATATTTATAATTTTGTTTAGATCTGTATAGTGTTGTTCAATTGAGTTTGAGAATATTATAATGTCGTCCATATAGACATGACATGTTTTCCCTATTTGTTCTCTTAGAATATCGTCCATTGCTCTCTGAAAGATTCTTGGTGCATTTGTTAATCCGAATGGCATTCTTAAAAATTCGTATTTTCCATTATTTATTGAAGAAGCTGTTTTTTCGACATCAGATTCTTTCATTAGTATCTGATGAAATCCTGACTCTAAATCTATTGTTGAAAAATATCTTGCTTTTCCCAAATTTGATAGAATTACTGATGGGTCTTGCATTGGGTACCTGTCAGGTATGACGAGTAGTCAATGACGAGTCTTAATTTACGGCTTTCATCTTGATTCTCTCCTTTCTTTGGGACTACCAGAAGTGGTGATAACAGTTTTTCTGATAACATTCTTTTGATTTCGCTATTCACGAAGTCGTTGACAGATAGAGCATACGGATATTGCTTCCCGTATATTGGCCTATCGTGGATAAGATTTTTCCCCCCCTTATGTCTGTTCTAAAAGGAATTTGCATATTTATCTTTGAATGCTCTTTAATATAGTAAACTATCTTTTCCCTCAATCCGCCTAATTGGTGGGTACCTATATTATTTATTTGATTTTTGACGGTATTTACTTCGTCGGCACTCTCAGAATTTTTAATTCCCAAGATATTTTTATTTTTATTGACGGATATTTCTACGTCGGCGTTCTCAGGATTTTTAATTCCCAAGATATTTTTATTTTTATTGACGGATATTTCTACGTCGGCGTTCTCAGGTTTTTTAGTTTAGATTATTAAAAAAAAGATTATTTAAAATAGAAAAAACAAAACAAAAAAAAAAAGAGAAAAGAGTTAATAATGGCAGCTACAGGATATAGTCGGCCGATCCTTATGACATTTGGCATGTCGTATTATGTTGCCAAAAGTAGCTCTCATGTAAAATTTGAACTCTCTTACTTTTAAAACACCAAAGTTATACCATATAGTCGGACGATCCGGGCCGTTCCGACTTATATACTACGTGCAAAGGAAAGAAGGGTGTGTGCCAGGTTTCAAGACGATAGCTTTAAACTGAGAGACTAGTTCGCGTAGTTTTGCCTTCCTGGCAACGGAAGGCCACAAGTTTGTCAAACTGGCAACGGCGATGGGAGGAATCACCCAAGGGACGCTGGACGTTTCGGCTCATTCCGGACGTGGCGGAGTGGACCGAAAGGAAGCATGATCAGGTAGACTTCTACCTCACGCAGGCCCTTAGCGGCCATGGGTGCTTCCGAAGCTAATTAAAGCTTCCCGTCGTGTGGCAGTGGAGTCACAGAGGACCCTCTCCACGTCCTCTTCGAATGCAAGAGATTTGTAGAGGATCGCCTAACCCTGGAGGAGATCCTAGAAGAGCCCTTCACACCTAGCAGTATGGTGCCTCAAATGCTCCAGACGCCGTGGAAATGGGAAGCCATAGCCGTATTTGTGGCCAAGACTATGATAGAGCTGAGAGCCCTGGAGGGGGCACGTAACGGGCGGAAGGAGTAGGGCGCCAGAGTTGTGCGAAGCATTGCTTCACTGCCGTACCGCACAACTTAGATCCAAGCTCTTGCAGCCCAGTCAGGGATAAGAAAATCTACAGTAGGCCTATAAGAAAGTTTGTAAGGAGCAAATAAATAAGATTATAAAAAAAAAAAAAAAAACCTGACACCGGTGCGTATGCACGGTGTCCCGGTATAGCGAAGGCGTCACACGGCAACTTCCAAACATGGCACCGGAGCGTATGCACGGTGTCCCGGTGGGTCGACTACGACTGGTCAGACGATTGGCATTGCTCTTTTCAAGGCAAAAGGGAGGAGGGTAGCGGAATCGCTATCAGCGCGGCAACAGGAGTACTATCGGCGACGGAGTAGCGGCGGCGTATCCAGAACAACTTGCGGGGGCAACAATAAACGGAGCCGGCAGAAGGATGCATGCCAAGGATGAAGATGTTCATAAGGCCATACGCCAGCGCGTCTTTAGAGGAGGTGATGGGCCTGGTAGAGGAGTTTGAGGAATTAGCGCAGGAGGAAGAGGCCTTTAACAGGCTAGTTGCCACGGAACAAAGGTGGAGCCACAGTCAGCCGGCCGTAAACGTGAGGTGGCAGAGAGAAGAGCCGCAGCATAGTGAAGCGGCAAGGTATCAGAGGAACCAATGGACCCAAAAAGGGGAACGGGACGAGTTCCACCACCAGACCGTCCAAAACACACAATGGGCACCAAGGTGGCAAAGAGAGGAACCGCGCCAAGGCCCGCCGGAGCGGCAAAACATCACGAGTCAAAGTTTGATGCCAAGATGGCAAACTAAGACCCAGCATAGGTCGGCTCAACAACAACCTAATCAGCAGTGGACAGCAGGGCCAAGGCAGGATCCTGTCGAGAACCCAGCAAGCATGCAACAGATGCGGTGGCATGGGCCATTGGGCCAGCGGATGCAGGAACCGGGCACGTATCCAGGGAGGGGGCTCGGGCCCCGAAATCTTTAAATTCAAAAATTCTTTCTATTTAAGATTTTTTATCAAGAAGTCTTTAGTAGAAGGAACGAAGGAACCTAACTGGAACGTAAAGATCAGTAGACTCAAACTAAGCAGAGACGTAACCCCCCACTCGCAACAAATCCCATGTGACACGCGTCCCCCACTCTTCGCACCAAGTATCATCTTTGTTTGGCCTCAGCACTAACCATACAGCATATTGACAAGCCATTTCATACAACGAAAATGGACGGAAAAATTTCTTGCGACAGGCCCCAGCAGGCCCCAGAGAGGTTTTCTTACGCTCATATTCTCATAGAATGCTTTCTGTGTCGGGAAGCGTGTCGGGTCAAGCAGCAAGCAACTTATTTAAACACAACAATTAATTAGTAACTGATGTTTTGCTGGTCGCAAGCCGACTCTCTTTCGGCCGCTCGGCTTAGCTACTTCGGTGTTTATAGTTAGCGAGCATCCGCTCACCCTATTCTGCAAGGTTGGCGCCCCTCTCGTTCATCTCCTTACTGCGCTCGCATCCTAAATTGGATTTCCCATATTTTCTATAAATCCTCATAAATCCTAATTTCATATGCGGCCTGAATAAAGTTATAGCGTTGAACCTAATTAAATTCTGATTTTTTATTTACGGCATTGAAAACGCTCAATGACCAAACATTGGTGACCCCGACGTGATCGTTAATATATTTATATACACATAAACAAATTACTAAAACAAAAACAAAACAATTTTGTAAACAGGGTTATGTGAAAAATTATCATACGTGGCTAATAAGTTTATTTACAATAATAAACAAATTATAATATATTATTATATTGTACATACATACAGGCATAAACATAAACGTTAGTTCACAAGCACACATACATGTTTACGATCCACAACGCAAGTGCATTCACCCGCGCATAGACTTCATACAAACATACGATCCACAACGCAAGTGCATTCGCTCGCACATATCTTCATATATATATACATTCCACAATTCCGCTACGGTTCTGAGCGCACAGTGGGACAGATCGTGTTCGCCGCGAGCAAATAAAATTTATTTCGGGTTGTTCGGAACTCAATATAATAAATCATGAACTCCAGCGGCACCGTCACAGGAGCACCCACTCCAACCCGGAGTGCTATTTTAAAGTGCAAGGCCCTGGGTATTCTCCAGGACTTACAGAGGATCCAAGGAGCTCTTCAACCTATTTCCAAGGTGGATGATGCCATGCTACACGTGCGACATGGTCAGATAGCCCCATGTTCAGCGACTTCAAGATCATCCACGGGGAGGTTGAGGATTTGGACATTTTGCAGATCAGCAGTGACCTTCGATGGACTGTTTCGGAGCTCGTAGCGACGATGCAGGCGGAAATTGAGCACGAGACGACCCCTCGCTCATCTCGAATTGCTGCCCACTCCACCCTTGCCAACGGAATGTCCACCATGCAAGCTCACCCAGGGTTAGGTCAAAGTTTTCAAGTGCTGCCTCCTTTGCCGCTCCCTACGTTCAGCGGTGGATACTCGGAATGGGCTGAATTTTACTCGATCTTCTCTACCATCGTCGGCAGCCATCCTCGTATTAGTAAGGTGGAAAAGTTTCAAAGGTTGCGATCTTGCCTTCGGGAGTCCGCTTTCGAAGCAGTTCGTTCCTTGGAAGTCTCCGACGAGAACTATGTTGTTGCGCTGAATTTATTGGAGAAACGATTTAATAACCGTCGCTTAATATTTCAGGCACACGTGAACGAGATTCTGGGCCTCAGTCTGTTGTAAAGTGGCTCAATAGCAGCTCTTCGAAGTCTTTCGGACAAATTTAGTGCCCATATGCGAGCCTTACAGAATTTGGGTACTTCAGTTCAGATCGCCAGCTGCATCATCGTCCAAGTTCTGCTTCAAAGGTTGGACCCAGCTACCCAGGCCAAGTGGGAGGAGAGTCAAAACTCACCAGGTTCAGACGCCATCCCTACTTGGGAGTCGATGGCCGAATTTTTGGAGCAGCGGTGTAGGACGCTGGAGGCTATGGACGTGGCCATGGCTGCATACGCCCCGGGCGCTCATGTGGGAAGGCGTCGAGGTGCAAACAGTAGTAGATCATCCTTTATTGTTACTAATTCGCTTCCCTCTACCTGTGCTCTATGCGGCGGATGGTCCCATATAATGTCTGCATGCCCCCGATTTCTATCAATGCCCCCTGAGATTCGCCTTGGTGAGGCCAGGCGACTCGGTCTTTGAGTGCCTCGCTGCTAGTTGTCGCAGTTGTGGAAGGAGGCATCACAGCCTGCTGCATTTTCTGGAGCCGCAGGCATCTAGCGTCCAACCTTTGGTTCGTCCTCCCACGCCAGCCATAGCCGAGGTTGCCGAGCCTGCAGCCTCTTCGCCGTCCACTGCTAATGCACTAGTTGCTCAAGGTCATAGCGGCGATATATCGTTGCTTGCTACAGCGAACATTTTTGTTCGTAGTCGCGCTGGATCCCTTGTTCCATGCCGAGCTCTGTTGGATTCTGGATCTCAGGTTCACGTGATCACTTCCCGGCTGGCAAGTCAGCTGCAGCTCCGGAGGTACAAATCATTCATGGCGGTGTCTGGTATTAGAGATACCGGCTTTGCGACAGATGGATTCTCTGTTGATGTTCTCCTAAGTTCCCACTGTTCCGAGTACTCGGCCCTGGTTAACGCTGTCATCGCCGCCAATACCACGGACCTGCAGCCTATCTTCAGTTTGGATGTCTCCAGCTGGAATATTCCTGATTCCTGATTTGGCTGATCCTGAATTTTTCCGCCCACAGCGCATAGACCTTCTTATCGGAGCCCGTCTGTTTTATGAGCTGTTGTGTGTTGGGCAAATAAAGCTCTCAGCCGGCCTGCCATTGCTGCAGAAAACTCGACTTGGATGGGTCGTATGTGGAGGCGGTTCACATGTCCAGAGAAGATCACTCGTTTCCACTGCCCACAAGGATGTTCCGGAGAGCGCAACAATGCTGGATAATCAGCTGGATTCTTTGCTCCGCCGGTTTTGGGAAATCGAAGACTGCTCCGAGCCTATTGTGAAGCGGACGAAGGAAGAGCTAGATTGCGGCTGGATTCCGGCACTTACGCTGTGAAGCTTCCGTTAAAATGCGGTTCTCATTTGCTGGGAGAAACTAACTCCTAAGCCGTTCGACGATTTCTTTCCCTCGAAAGGAAGCTCCTTCGCCGTCTTTAATTGAAGGAGTAATATGCTGCCTTCATAAAGGAGTATCTGGAGTTGGGTCACATGTCTCCAGTCCCTTCTGATGCGAGCGTCACTGGTCAATACTTTCTTCCACACCGTTAGCAGGACAGTTCAACAACCAAGCTCAGGGTTGTCTTTGATGGATCTGCTGTCACAACTTCTGTATATTCATTGAATGACGTGTTGATGTCTGGCCCAGTTATTCAGCCAAAGTTACTGCATATTCTGTTAAGGTTTCGATGCCATCGGGTGGCCATTACTGGAGATATTTGTAAAATGTATCGTTGCGTCAGGGTTTTTCCTGAGGACAGCTATCTTCAGTGTATTCTTTGGCGGGATTCCACCCAGGATGAGTTACAGGTTTTTAAGCTGGACACGGTCACCTACGGAACGAAGCCTGCCTCATTTTTAGCAGTTCGGACAATGCATCAGTTGGCAGATGATGAGCAAATAATGTTTCCAAAGGGGGCCGAAATTCTGCGTCGCGACTTTTATGTGGATGATCTGCTTTCCGGAGGCGACTCTATAGATGAAGCTATTAGCATAATGCAGCAAACATCCGCGATTCTTGCCAAAGGCCATTTTCGGTTAAGGAAGTGGTGCTCCAATGTTGCTGACGTTTTGGATAAGGTGCCTGAAAAAGATCGGGAGTCTTTCCTAAAGTTTGATGATGGTAGCAACTTCACAAAGACACTGGGTCTTGCTTGGGATCCTGCAACTGACCGCTTGCAATTTTCTTTTGAAGGGATTCAGTCAATCTCAAAGCCCACTAGGCGCATTGTGCTTTCTTCAGTCGCTCGGCTTTATGACCCCTTTAGGCTTTTTGGTCCTGTAATTTCAAAGGCAAAGATCTTTGGCAAAGATCTTTCAAGCTCTTCACTGCGACTGGAATATGATTTGTAGCAGCTTTGTGAGTACGCAGCGCGCCGAATTCCCTAGATGGGTGCTAACATCGAAATCCGAGGTGGAGGTCCATGGATTCTGTGATGCCAGCATTGAGGCGTATGGGGCATGCGTTTATGTCGTGTCCAAGGGCGCAGGATCTGCAAGCTATTTAGTCTATTCGAAGTCCCGAGTTGCGCCGTTAAAGACTGTTACGGTGCATAAGCTGGAGTTATCGGGAGCCGAGTTGTTGGCTCGACTTATGTCGGAAGTAGAGCAGTTGAAGGTCTACGTTGGAAAGTATTTTTGCTGGTGCGATTCTGCTGTGGCTCTGTCTTGGATTCGAGAAGAACCCTCTCGGTTTAATGTTTTCGTCGCCAATCGGGTTTCGACCATTCAGAAGCTAACTAGAGAAATGGAGTGGCGGTATGTTCCCACTTCTTTGAACCCAGCAGATATCCTATCGCGTGGTGCTCTTCCCAATGAATTGGTTGAGAATAAGCTGTGGTCTCATGGTCCTCCGTTTCTCGTTGGATCCCAAGAGGCGTGGCCAACCGCAGTCCCATCTGAGAGATCAACCCTGGAGTTACGTGCAAGGGTCCTGCTCATTCAGTCTCCGTGCGTGGATATAACAGCGGTTTCTAAGTACGCTAATTCGTTTCCAGCACTGCAGAGGGTATTCGCTTACGTATACAAGTTTTCTCAACGAATTCACCACAACGGTGTTACGGCTAGCGATATAAAATCTGGAACACAGCTGTTATTGCGGCTAGTGCAACGTGCGCATTTTTGGGAGGAAATAAAGGCTCTTCAAAATGGAAAAGACATAGCGGTATCCAGTGCCCTTGCCTCATCCTCTCCCTTCTTGGACAAATTTGGACTGTTGCGCGTAGACGGTCGGCTAAAAAATTCATCGTTGGATTTTGATAGTCAGCATCCAATTATACTTCCAAGAAGCCATCCAGTTACGCGGGCTATAATTGTTGACATCCATGAGCGAAATTTACATACGGGACCTCGCGCACTGTTGGCAATTATTCGGTCCCAATATTGGCCAATTGGGGGGAGAAAAACCGTGACGAAGGCAATACACAAATGCATCCGATGCTTCCGGACTAAGCCTCGGCTGTTGCAGCACATTATGGCTGATCTCCCGGAGCAAAGAGTTAGCGGCTCCCAGGTCATCGGAGTCACTGGTGTGGATTTTTGTGGACCGTTCTATTATAAGCCGGAAGTGCGTAATAAGGCTCCAGTAAAATGTTACATTAGCATTTTCATTTGTTTTGCTGCCAAAGCCATCCACCTGGAGCTTGTAAGGGATCTGTCCACAATGTCTTTTTTGCAGGCTTTGAAGCGTTTTATATGCACCCGCCAAAGGCCTCAACATATTTGGTTTGACAACGCAACCAACTTTGTTGAAGCCAAAAACGAGCTAAAGGAGCTGCGCCGATTATTTTTAAGCGAGGAGCATCAACGGGCACTGCTGGAGTTTTGCTCTATGGAGTCCATCGAATGGCATTTTATTCCTCCTCGATCTCCGCATTTCGGTGGTCTGTGGGAAGCGGCTGTTAAAATCGCCAAACACCATTTTTACCGAGCTGTCGGATCTGCAGTTCTGGGATTCGAGGAGCTGCGAACGCTGCTGTGCCATATTGGGGCTGTTATAAATTCACGACCCTTATTGTCTCTTTCAGAAAATCCCGCAGATGTTCTGACCCCGGCTCATTTTTTAACTGGTGGTCCGTCAGTCAGCTTTATCGAGCCTGATGTCACAAAGCTGAACTTCAACCGGTTGGACAGCTGGCAGCGCGTGTCTTTCCTGCAGCAGTCTTTCTGGTCCCGATGGAAGGAAGAGTACCTAAGCCTTCTCCAGCAGCGGTCCAAATGGCGCGCCTCCGGTCCTGCCTTGGCCCCGAACGATGTGGTGCTAGTAAAGGACGAGAATCTACCTCCGATGAAATGGCCGCTTGCGAGAATAATGGAGTTAATCCCTGGTCGAGATGGTATCTTTCGAGTGGCGGTGATAAAAACCTCATCTGGAATTACCAAGCGAGCAGTGAGTAAGCTGTGCCTTTTGCCCCTTAAGGATGAAGTTGGAGTAGAAGCCCCAACTGGGGGGAGAATGTCGGGTCAAGCAGCAAGCAACTAATTTAAACACAACAATTAATTAGTAACTGATGTTTTGCTGGTCGCAAGCCGACTCTCTTTCGGCCGCTCGGCTTTGCTACTTCAGCGTTTATAGTTAGCGAGCATCCGCTCAGCCTATTCTGCAAGGTTGGCGCCACTCTCGTTTATCTCCTTACTGCGCTCGCATCCTAAATTGGATTTCCCATAATTTCTATAAATCCTCATAAATCCTAATTTCATATGCGGCCTGAATAAAGTTATAACGTTGAATCTAATTAAATTCTGATTTTTTATTTAAGGCATTGAAAACGCTCAATGACCAAACAAAGCGCGACGAAGAAGGTTGGTCTGCGCTTGGATTGTTCTTTGTATGTATGCGTGTCGCACATTCACATACACGGGTGTAAGTGTGCGTGCGAATTCGTTTCGAAGCCAGCTCACAAAATTTTTATTTTTCTCACTTTTCAGGCTGTCTACCCTAACAAAATGCGGGTATTCGTTATTTGGTTAAATTACGAAAGAAATAATATTATTTTTTATATTATATTTTTTAATATTTCAGCAAAATAGAAATAATTTAATAATTTAAGATAATAATTTAAAAATAATAATAATTTAAAAATAATAATAATAATAATAATAATTTAATAAGTTAATATTTCAAAATAATAGGTGTTTCTTTTTTTTTTTTTTTTTTTTTTGTTTACCTGTCTTTCAGAATTTGGAAACGGCTTGTGCATCAATAGGAGCATCAGCTAGCATTCCTTTTTTTTTTTTTTTTTTTTTTTTTTATTATAGCTTTGCTTTTATTTATTGAATCTACTCTTAATTTTAAGACTAACAATTTTAAGACAACCTTGTTAGACCTCTCGCCAGGTGGTTAGGGTGCACCGATAGCTTGGTTAAGTACTTTACCTTCTGTTCTGCGATCGCTTCTTTGACTGGTCCAATGTTTAAGTCGCGGTGTATGTTTTCGTTGCGAACGTACCACGGTGCCCCGGTGATTGTTCTCAAGATCTTCGACTGAACTCTTTGAATTATGTCAATGTTGCTATTGCTGGCGTTCCCCCATAACTGGGAGCCGTACATCCATATAGGTTTTTGTACCGAGTTGTACAGCAGGACTTTATGTTCAAGGCTAAGAGGTGACCGAGCGTTGATAAGCCAATGAAGACCGCTGGCTTTTAGCTTTAGGTGTGTTCTTTTGGCTTCAATGTGCCGGCGCCATGTGAGTCTTCTGTCGAGATGTACTCCTAGGTATGTTACTTCGTCAATCGGCTCATGTTGAGGCTGGGGCTCATCTGATAGAGTCGGCAAAGTAAACGCATTGGTGGCAGGATTTGGTTGGAAGACATTTTTAAGGTGTTTGGCAAACGTACTGGCTCTGTCTGCGTCGCTGCGCGCCCACCCGCCTGTGGAATTTCTAATAGGCCTCACGGTTTCTTTCGGTGAGCTCAGAGTTGGGTGAGCTCTCCATAGTGAGTGTTTCGTACTGTTAGTTGACAATTGCTCTATGTAGCGGTGGTGGACATACGTTTCTTCTTGCTGTAGAGCTTAATCAAGTTGACGTGAGGCATGTTTGAAGCGTTGCTTAGCAGATGGCGATCTGTGACATTGCCATTCTCGACGTAAGCGTCGCTTTTCGAGGACGAGCTGTTCGATTTGTAGATTTGTCTTCTTTTGATTGCGTTGTGTGTTTATAATTTGAGGTGTTGAAACTCGAGCTGCAGAGACGAGTACAGACTCCAGCGAATTAACAAAACTGTCTACGTTGGCTTCGTCGCTGAGGTGAGGACTCAGCTCAATGTGTGAGCTGATGTACTTCCTGTACTTAACCCAATTGGTTTTATGCGAGGTCAGATTTGATGATTGATCCCATGTTCCTGGGTGTCGGAGTAGAGTAAAAAGGACAGGCGAGTGATCAGATGAAAGATCCGAAAGGCATTCGGCGCATATCAGATTTTTAGGAATGTTTTTGGTAATCGCAAAGTCAATTAAATCGGGAAGTTTCTTTGGGTCTGCCGGCCAGTATGTTGGTGTGCCAGAAGAAGCATAGTCTAGCTTGTTCTTAGCTTTGATAATTGCATTATAGAGCTGCTTTCCTTTTGGGGTCCTGCTGCTATGAAGTGGTCTCCGAGTGAGTTGAAAAACTGCATAAACTCATCTTCGGCTATGGTGAAGCGTGGGGGGCAGTATACGGCAGCTAGAGTTAATTGCTTGCCAGTATTTAGGTGTATATTTATTGATGTGGCCTGTAGGTAGTTTTTTGAAAATTTCGTATGATAATGGTGCTTGATACGGCTTCTGATTAAAATTCCAGTCCCGCCGTGTGCTTTACCGTCTGGATGATTTGTTCCATAGAATGAATATCCTCGTAGTTGGAAATTGTATCTGTTCGAAAGATGTGTTTCTGAAAGCAGCATTACGTCGATTTGATTGTCTAGTAGGAATTGCGCTAACTCGAGTTTATGCTGCAAAACGCCGTTAGCGTTCCATGTAGATATTCGTAGGGAAGTCATTATTTGGATTGTTGTGAAACCAGCATTTGTATTAATAGATTTTGGTTTCGCATTAGATCTTGCATAGTTGTACGCATAAACGACATGAACTCCGTAAGGCTTTGTTGTAGACTGCATATCATTGCTTCAAAGTTACTTTTTGACTGCTCCGGAAGTTGATACTGCTGAGCCGTGTTCGGTTCTTGGTGTGCTGATTGCGGCAGTGAGCTAGCATTCCTGTATTCATCATAAAGCTTAGAAGCCCAGACGACCGAGGGCGCTCAAGAAACGATTTGTTAGAATATATTAAGCTATGTGTTAATTATTAAGCTAGGAGGAGTTAGCAAGGAAATTTAAAATTCTATATTTTAAGTTTGAGGGACAGGAAAGACATGTTATAGAGTAGAGATAATAAGGTTATGCAGAAAAACTACACCGAGCATTGTCCTACGATTTGTTAAGCTAGGTAAGTTTATGAGTAAGAGTCTAGTATTATAAGATGGAAGGTGAAGATTTGCATCCCAGTTTAGACCTCTAAGAGAAAAAATTAGGAAATTCTTTTGTACGGATTCTATGCGGTCCTGATGTACTCCATATTGGGGACTCCAGTTACACGAACCGTACTCCAGTATAGGACGGACCTAAGAAATGAATAGAAATGTTTTGGTTATATAGGGGTCATTAAATTCTTTTGACCACCTTTTGATAAAACCAAGGACTCCTTTAGCGTTATTAACCATTAAGGAAATATGGTCGGCAAATTTAAGTTTGATGTCTAATAGGATGCCTAGATCATTAACCTATTAGATTATTAACCAATCCATTAAGTATTAGATCATTAGCTAAACACAATTTTTGAGAGTTATCAAGGTCAGACAGAAGACTGCATTGGGCAGAGACGGATTTGTACTGAAGACAAAGCTTTACATCATCTGCATACATAAGAACTAGAAAGTTCGTTAAAGCAAGTCGTTTATAAAAAGCGTAAATAATAACGGGCCAAGATGTCTTCCTTGAGGGACGGCGGATGTAGCACGGACCAGACGGGACTGCATGTTTTTAAATAAGACTCTTTGTGTCCTTCCATCTAGGTAGCTGGAGATCCACGTTAAGATGTCTTTAGGAAAACCCAGCATATTCCGTTTACTCAACAAGAGTGAGTGATTAACTGAATCAAATGCTTTGCTGAAGTCTGTGTAAATTACATCGGTTTGATATCCCTTACAAAAGCCATCTATGACAAAGGATGTCAACTCCAATAAGTTTGTGGTGGTGGAGCGACGCTTAATAAAGCCATGCTGACAAGGAGTGATAATCGAAGAGCAAATGAGGGGTAAGTAATTTTTCAAATAACTTTGGAATTGCCGACAACTTAGAGATGCCTCTGTAGTTGGCAGCCTCAGACTTTTTTCCTTTTTTATGTAGGGGAATTATGAATGATTCCTTCCACTTAAGGGGAAAAATGGGGGTTTCAAAAGATAAGTTGAAAAGTCTAAGAAGAGGTTTGCACAGAGCCCTGGCACAGTATTTTAGCACACAGCCTGGTACTCTATCGGGGCCTGGCGAATAAATGGGTTTGACCCTTAAAAGACCAGATAATAAGTTGTTCTCAGAGAAAAACGGACAAAAAATAAGATTTGCTGGATAGAGGGCGGCCCGACTGGTCACTGCGAAGCTAAAGCTCTCGAATAATGAAGAGGGCGGCCCGACCTAGACACAGCGAGCTAAAACTCTCTATAGAAAGCTAGTTGAGTCGAGCGGCCGAAAAAGAGTCGGCTTGCGATCAACAAAGCCTTTGTACAAACTTAAGCCTAATAAATAAACATTACACTAATAAATACACTAAACATTACATAAACAATATTTAAACATTATTTAAACATAAACATTAAACGCCGTGCTGCTGCTTGACCCGACAAGCAGAAAGCCCGAAAATCACCGGGCAACGCGTCGCGATAAGAAGACGGGTGAAGCTGGCCAATGGGAGCCATTCGGAAACACGCACCGCATTGCAGGCGCAAATAAGCTTCGGCAACAAGACAAAGACCCTGAACCTACTGGTGATGCCAAGCATGGAGGACAGTCTGGTGCTGGGACAGTCTGGTGCTTCCCTTTAGAAGAGGGAAGCAGAAAGTACACCAACTTTACCGTTCCAGGGAAGGGTCTGTACCAATGGAAGGTGATGCCGTTCGGATTGCACTCAGCCTCGGCAACGTTTCAAAGGGCCATTGACCAGGGCCACGATATCACCGTGATCGGACGCACCGAGGAGGAACACATGGCGAACCTAAAAGAGGTTTTCAGAAGGTTGAAAGCAGCAAACCTGCGAAAAAAAACGGAAAAATATAATTTTTTTCAGGCAGGAGCTGTTATATTTGGGACACCGAATAACTAGCCAAGGGATCGGCATGGATCCGGGGAAGGTCGCTGCAATTACAAACCTGCAACCTCCGACAAACGTAAAGGGAGTACGCCAGTTCATATGGATGGCGTCATTGTATCGGCGATTCGTCCCAGATTTCGCGGGAATCGAAAAGCCCTTGAACGATCTGCTACGGAAAGGAATAACATGGGTGTGGACACCCAAGCGCCAGAAGGCGTTTGAGATACTAAAATCGCGGATAGCAGAGGATACAGTGCTGGCGTGCCCAGACTTCGAAAATAAATTCTTACTGCAAACGGACGCCAGCGACTACGCCGTCAGGGCGGTCCTGACCCAGGACAACGAGGAAGGCAAAAAGTGATCGCGTACGCCAGTCGTACCTAGATTGGGGCTGAGAAAAATTACTCAGCAACGGAGAAGGAGTGCCTAGCCATAGTATGGGCGATCAGGCAAATGAGCCCTACCTGGAGGGGTATCAGTTTGAAGTAATCACGGACCATATGGCAATGAAGTGGCTCAACAACATCGAGAGCCCGCTTGGAAGAATAGCGAGGTGGGTGTTCGAGTTGCAGCAGTATGACTACGTCATCAGTCACCGGAAGGGTAAACTTGGAGAAGTTAAGAAGAACCGTGGATCTGGAAGTCAAACAGTGCGTGTGGATAAGCGCATTAAAGAAAAAGATGAAGGCAAGCGAAGAGGGCGGCTTGATGTACCGCCACGTCCCGCATAGAGCCGGAAGCGAGGAAATGGCGTCACGGAAGTTGTGCGTGCCCACGAAGACGAGGCAGCAAGTTCTCAAAGAGAACCATGACGCACCAACGGCAGGACACCTAGGCGTGAGAAGACAATAGCCAGAGTGACCGACAGGTACTTCTGGCCAGGAAAGCAAAGGGACATCCTTAAGTAAGTCAGGAGGTGCAAAACTTGCTAAAAGTATAAGCCGTGCCAGATGCAAGCAGCAGGACAAATGCTGACACAGGTCACGGAAGAGCCATGGGCAACAGTGTGCGCGGACTTCGTGGGTCCATTGCCAAGATCGAAAAATGGAAATACAATGGCATTGGTAATAATAGACCGGTTTTCGAAGTAGACGGAGATAGTGCCGCTGCGGAAAGCAACTACTGCATAAACTTAATAACACGCTTAAAATTTAACATTCTTAATAGAAGGACCCGAAACTTTATACCTCTAACTTTAGGAATGCTGGCTGATGCTCTTAATGATGCACAAGCCATTTCCAAATTTCCAAACAAATATAAACAAATAAACAAATAATATATATTTACATGCTTGCCGCCGTTGGTAATTTCATAAAAAAGTCATCAAGGAATTCTTTTAAAATCATTTTAAATTTTTCAGCTTGTTGTATTAAAATTTTTTTAAATTCTTCTCGATTATTATCCAACATTTCATCGGCTTCTCCTAATTTTTTAAGATAATGCTGCCAAGCACTTTCCAATCCAAAAACTTTTTGTCGAATTTCATCTGGAATGTCAACTTGGTATTTATCTAAAACGCCAAACAAATCAAACATTGAAGGAAATGTTGATTGTTTAATTGGTACTTCTTCGATTAAATGTTCAAAAAATTCTTTTGCACTCAAAGATTCCTTAAGAGTTCTTGGTATCATCATTATTTTTCTCTCATTTTTCCGCATATACCTATATATTGCTGAAATTAAAATTTTTTTTGAAAATAAATATAACATAAATTTAAAAATTAAAAAATTTAATGTAACTTTGGGCGGAGCCGAATATAATAATAAAACCAATTTATACAACCAATATTGTAGGAACCAATTTTTTTAATACAAAATCTAAAAAAAAAAACCGAAGCTTCTATCTTATCTTCCAAATACCAAAGCTGGTATTTTTACGAGATACCAAATACCATTTTCAATTTCTCAGTTATATGGCAGCTATATGTTTATATACAGCGTGCAAAGGAAAGAAGGGTGTTTCCAAAGTTTCAAGTCGAGCTTTAAAACTGAGAGACTAGTTTGCTTAGAAACAGACAGATGGACAGAGGGACATGCTCATATCAACTCAGGAGATGATCATGATCATTTAAGAATATACATATATACTTTATAGGGTCGGAGAAGTCACTTTTACTGCGTTGCACACTTTTGACCAAAATAATAATACCCTCTGCAAGAGTATAATAAAATCGTACTTACATCTAATAAGTGAAAACGAATGACTTAAAAGTATTTTTATATTAAGAGCTTGCCATTTTTCAATCCAATCTAATATGGAACTTTTAATATAATTTTGATTCATTAGTATAAAATAAACATGAGTTATGGCATCAACAAATGAAATATCGTCAGCCATTGCACTATAATATTCAATACTTGTTTCAAAAATATCAGCAGTCATTGAAGTTGCTTTTATACGGTTAGTAAACTCCAATTCCGTCGTTTCCCACAAAGCTCTATGACTGTTCCAAAAAGATACATATCCATTGATTTCGTCCCGTTCATGTTTTATTTCAGCTTCAACGTTTCGAATTAACTCGGCACATTCAAAATCTTCACGAAATACTTTAGAAAAAGAGTCAAGTTGATGCTCTTTCGGTATTTTCATTTTATTTCCTATTCTCGGAAACTGCTCAAGAATATTGTAAATACGGTCAATGTTTCCACTAAGTAAGTTTTCAATCGTATCCATGTCTGGGGAGAGAATAACTTTTCTATCTTTGATATCAGATTCCATAACTATAATTGGTGCAGCTGCCATATCTGAATCTCTATGTAATGAAGAAATAACCATAGTTAAAGAATTTCTTGCACTAGTAAGGAAAGCTATGGCGAGCATGTCGTCAAATAAATTAACAAAGCTATACCACTCCGCTGCCATCTGAAAAAAAAATTGAAAATTGTCTCTTTTATTGTTTTAGGGGACTTTTGTAAGGACTATAAAGGTGCAAAATCATCGATGTATGGACACATCGATGTTTTCGATGTTTTTTATCCAAAACATCGATATTTTTAAAACTTTAGGTAAAATTTTTGGTGTTATCGAAATACACATTCATAGTTGTATTAAGAATAAAAAACAAAGTTTTTATTGTGCTTCATGTACTACATTAAAATATAGATAATTTTATAAAGTATAATTAATTGAAAACAAGAAAAGAAAGCTAACTTCGGGCGGAGCCGAAGTTGATATACCCTTGCAGTTAAAACCGGATATATATCGCAAACATCGGATACAGTTGCCCGATCCATATGATTAGATCATAATAAAACCATTAAACCAAACCATTAATTTAAATAAAAAATCTATAAAAAATTCCCAAGCTTCTATCTTCAAAAATACGAAAGTTGATATTTCTACCAAACACCATTTCCGATCGTTCAGTTCTATGGCTGCTATAGGATATAGTCGGCCCATCCTTATGAAATTTGGTAGGTTGGATCAACTGACCAAAAATAGAATCTGTACTAAGTTTCAGCTTTCTATCTTCAAAAACACGAGAGTTAAGTCATTTTCGATCGTTCAGTTATATGGCAACTATAAGATATAGTCGGCCGATCCTTATGAAATTTGGCATGCTTATGAAATGTTTTGCCAAAAATAGCTCTCGTGTTAAATTTGAACTCTCTGACTCTAAAAACATCAAAGTTATACCATTTCCGATCAATCAGTTATATGGCAGCTATAGGATAAAGTCGGCCGATCCGGGCCGTTCTGGTGTGTGCAAAGTTTCAAGACGATAGCTTTAACAAGAAAGCAAAGCTAAATTCGGGCGGAGCCGAAGTTGATATACCCTTGCAGCTAAAACCGGAAATATATTGCAAACATCGGATATAGTTGGCCGATCCTTATGATTACATCATAATAAAACCAATCAATTACAATAAAAAATCGAAATAAAAGTCCCAAGCTTCTATCTTCAAAAATACAAAAGTTGATATTTCTACCAAATACCATTTCCGATCGTTCAGTTATATGGCAGCTATAGGATATAGTCGGCCGATCCTAATGAAATTTGGCATGTCGTATTATTTTGCCAAAAATAGCTCTCATGTCAATTTTTAGCCCTCTAACATTAAAAACACCAAAGTTATACCATTTCCGATCAATCAGTTATATGGTAGCTATAGGATATAGTCGGCCGATCCCGGCCGTTCCGACTTATATACTGCGTGCAAAGGAAAAAAGGGTGTGTGCAAAGTTTCAAGTCGATAGCTTTAAAACTGAGAGACTAGTTTGCGTAGAAACAGACAGACGGACAGACAGACAGACGGACAGACGGACAGACGGACATGCTCATATCAACTCAGGAGGTGATCCTGATCAAGAATATATATACTTTATAGGGTCGGAGATGTCTCCTTCACTGCGTTGCACACTTTTGACCAAAATTATAATACCCTCTTCAAGTGTATACAAATAATAATGTACATTAATTTTAAATCTTTTTTTCCTGACTGCACCAACTTAAAGTACAGATAACTAGAGATCAAAACCAATATTGTAACGGGCAGGATTCCGGTTCGTGCAGGCCAATGGTGCAGGCCATTTTGTGATGGTGCAGGCCTGTTTTGTGATGGTGCAGGCTTTTCCGGCGCAGACTTTCTGATTGCAACAATGAGCTCCTCCTCCAAGCCACGGCACCATTTCTTCACTCGCCTTTTTCACGATACGATGTTTTTGTACAAGGTGCGTTCTAAAGTAAACGGGACTTTTTTAACCTACCGCCCTCTAGAGGCGGCATCTATATGTCAACTGGTGTGTTAGAATCTGCTATCCGTTATCGACTTGCACCCATTTCATTTATTGGAAGTGAGGTTATTACGTTTTAAGTGTCAGTATGTTTTTGTCATCGGTGCATAACTGAGCTTCGAGCCAACATTAAATTTTATTTTAAAATTGGTAAAGGTTATGGTGGGCCGATCACGGTCGTTCCGACTTATATACTGCGTGCAAAGAAAAGAAGGGTGTGTGCAAAGTTTCAAGTCGATAGCTTTAAAACTGAGAGGCTAGTTTGCGTAGAAACAGACAGACGGACATACAGAGGGACAGACGGACATGCTTATATCAATTCATGAGGTGATCCTGATCAAGAGTATATATTCTTTATAGGGTCGGAGATGTCTCCTTCCCTGCGTTGCACACTTTTGACCGAAATTATAATACCCTCTGCAAGAGTATAACAATTAATTATTAACTGACTGATGTATTGTTGGTCGCAAGCCGACTCCATTTCTGTCGCTCGGCTTTACTAATTCGGCATCTAAAGCTAGCGAGCATCCGGTCAGCATATTCTGGAAGGTTGGCGTCTTTCTTGATCGTCTTCTTATTGCGCTCGCAAATTGGATTTCCCATATTGTACATAGATCCCAATTTCCTATGCGCCCAAATAAAGATTTATAACGTATAAGACCCGACATACACATAAACAAATTACTAAAACAAAAACAAAACAATTTTGCAAACAGTGTTATGTGAACAATTTTCATACGTGGCTAATAAGTTTGCTTATAATAAGTTCCACTTCCCTCTCTTTCTTTCAAGCGAACGGTCGTGTTTTTTTTGTGCGCACTGCGTTTTATTAAAAATATTGGAAAACCGGTGTTTACATACTTGTGAATTAAATCTTGTGAATCTTAACAATCTTAAAGCCTAAACCGTATCGCTTCGCGAGTGCTGTGGTATATTTGGAGTCGAATTAATAATTTGCCTAAAATCTAATTCTGCTAATTCTGCTTCTTCCCCGGCCTATCTATATTTCTGCATTTCTCTTTTGCACTATTTCAAAGCTCTCGCTTCGGCTTCCTATTTGGCACAGTGGTTCAAGGTATTGTGTTTTTTAACTTTTTAAATATTAATATTTTCTTTGATTAAATAAAAAAAAAATAAAAATAAAATGGAATTTAAACTTGTCTGTGCCATTAAGTCTTGTAACAAGAAAATTTCCTCATCCCAGCCTGCCATCCAATGCTGGCTATGTGAGAACGTCGTACATGCCAAGTGTGCCGGTCTCACTGCATCAGTTTCGGATGCCATTTCCCGTAGGTCTGGGATACATTATTGTTGTGAAAATTGTCGTGCTGTGCAAGGCGAAATGAGGTCGTTCATGAGACAGACCAAAAAAGGATTTAAAGAGCTGATCACTGGTTTTCATAAAATCAATGACCAGCCAATGGCTGGTCATCAATGGCCTTCAGCTGCTAAATGAGTCCC
>NW_027222892.1:0-57223 GCF_030179905.1 Drosophila bipectinata | reverse complement strand
TACTGAATGGAAGAATATAGGATCCGAAGCTAATCCAACAAGGCTTGCATCAACAGGAGTGTGCGCAAAGCGATGGGTGAGTTGAGATCTTTGGTGAAGAGGTCCAAGATGGTTGAACTGAGCCAAAAGCCAATGGCCACAGTCCCCGATCATTGAGGAATCCTTAACACTAAATACATTGTAAAAACCAAAGATGACAGGATTTACGAATTGATGCAAAAGTTCTCTTGCATGCATAATTAACCCGAGTAATTAGCTAATGTATGCGATTTTTGAAGATAAAAACCAAAACAAACTCTAACCCAAAGTTTTTAACAGCAAAAGAATTAAAAGAAGCTGAAATAATCATAATTAAAAAACAAGAAAGGAAAGCAAACTTCGGGCGGAGCCGAAGTTGATATACCCTTGCAGTTAAAACCGGATATATATCGCAAACATCGGATATAGTTGGCCGATCCTTATGAAATTTGGTAGGTTGGATGAACTGACCAAAAATAGAATCTGTATCAAGTTCCAGCTTTCTATCTTTAAAAACACAAAAGTTGGGTCAATTCCGATCTTTCAGTTATATGGCAGCTATAGGATATAGTCGGCCGATCCTTATGAAATTTGGCACATCGTAATGCTTTGCCAAAAATAGCTCTCATGTCAAATTTGAACTCTGCAACTCTAAAAACATCGAAGTTATACCATTTCCGATCAATCAGTTATATGGGAGCTATAGGATATAGTCGACCGATCCCGGCCGTTCCGACTTATATACTGCGTGCAAAGGAAAGAAGGGTGTGTGCAAAGTTTCAAGTCGATAGCTTTAAAACTGAGAGACTAATTCGCGTAGAAACAGACAGACGGACAGACAGACGGACAAACAGACGGACAGACGGACATGCTCATATCAACTCAGGAGGTGACCCTGATCAAGAATATATATACGGTATATTTATATGGTCGGAGATGTCTCCTTCACTGCGTTGCACACTTTTGGACAAAACATCAGCAGCAATAATTAGAAATTAGTGCTCGGCAAGTTTCGTTTTTATTTTTATATATACACACTTGAATTTAGTTTTTGAACTTAATTTAATTTAAAATAATATAAGGTCGACTAAGGATAAAATTCCAATTATTGAAGACCAGGTGCGCCTCACACGGCAAATAGATGCGCTTCTCGCAAAAAATTCATATTCAGAAAAAGATAGGGAGGCAATAAAAAATTTTGACAAAAAGCCTTTTCGAACCATAATCACTTGGTTCAACTCGGTCCTGTAGAGCATGACTATTTCTTAAAAAATCATTTCGAAAGCATGCTATCAAATATTAAGTCCGCCAACAACAAAATTAAAAAATATATTGGCCAGGATGAGATTTTTTTGAGGCTTGAGAGGGCAATAAAGAACGTCGAGGATTACGTCCAAAAAACTTAAATAGAAATTCAGGAAAGGAAAAATGAAACCTTTCCAATAAGGATTAAAAAATTAATAATGTTGCTAAACAAAATAGATACAGTGTCCGATTTAATAAAAGTAGAAGGGCTCAATAATAAATATATGAGCAAAATTATAGAGCTCAAAGAGGATGTTGAAATACACATCGAGCTAATGGATAATAAAATCCAAGAGAAAACTATTAAGAAGGTAGAAGGTGGTAGCCCTAGAATAGGTAGACCTAGGTAGACGAACTACCTAGCCTACCAAAAATTGAGGTTCCCAATTTCTCTAAATTCCAAAGATTGGGACCATTTTTATGAGTTATTTAAGGAGCTGGTTCATTCAAGAACGGATTTAAGTCCATCCTTGAAGCTAAGCTACCTTAAAAGTGCTCTAAAAGGGGAAGCACGAAATGTGGTTTCCCATTTATTTCTTGGCTCAGGCAACAATTACGATGCTGCCTGGGAATTACTCATTAAGGAAAATATTCTCAGATCAGCTTAATCGCCTCATTGAGCTTCCAAAAATAAATTTGGACTCATATAGGCACTTTAAAAATATAATTGATTCAATCAATCTGACCGAAGAATCAGATTGCATTTTTGCACATATTATTTTAAAAAAATTAAATATTGAGGCTCTACAACAATATGAGGGCCAAGTTAAAAAATCCAGTGAGATTCAAAATTTAAAGAATGTCACAGAGTTTTTAGACCAACGGCTTAGTTCGTTGACATCAGTGGGAAATGAGGTCCCAACAAAGAAAAAATTAAAAAATATTAACACAAGTGACCAAACATGCCCGATGTGCCAAATGCCCGGGCATCAATTAGTTTATTGTTACAAATTTAAAGCTTTAAGTCGACAGGCCAGAATGGACGTGGCTAAAAAAGTGAATTTGTGCTACCGATGTTTAAAGCACAGTCCAAACATCAAATGTACAAGCGAGCTAGTATGCTCATATTGTCAAAAATCACATCATAGCATGTTGCATTCTAAAAGGGAGAATGTAAATACATGCATGACCTCTGAACCAGCGTTGTTGGCCACAGCGTATGTTCAGATTAAAGGTCATGATGGTGAATTCGGAAAGTTCAGAGCATTGATTGACA
The DNA here is from genome assembly GCF_030179905.1 of Drosophila bipectinata. Classification (NCBI taxonomy): domain Eukaryota; kingdom Metazoa; phylum Arthropoda; class Insecta; order Diptera; family Drosophilidae; genus Drosophila; species Drosophila bipectinata. The sequence goes on along the minus strand of NW_027222892.1, from coordinate 54,684 downwards.
ATGGGTCACAAAGCACTTTGATTTCTGAAGAAGCGGCACAAAAACTTAAGTTGACTAAAATAAAAGCGCACACTGAAATAAGTGGAGTATCACCAACAGGTGCGTGTGTGTCAAACCACAAGCTAAAATTAACAATTCAAAATAACAGTAAATATTCTAAAGAATTTTACCCAAATGCTATTATTTTACCCAAATTAATTAAATGTCTACCCACTAATGAAATTTCTATAAACAAGTCGGATTCGAAAGAATTCCATTTAGCGGATCCCAATTTCGACCAACCTGGTCGAATTGACCTTGTAATTGGTGCGGATTTATATCCACTAATCTTACTGCCGGAGATAATCAAAAAAGGTATGCTTCTTGGGCAAAAAACTGTCTTTGGATGGACAGTGTCAGGGTGCACAAAATCCAGAGGAAGTAAATCGATTGTAGCAACCAGTATCGAGCTAAAACATATGGATCGATATTGGGAGGTAGAAGAAGAGGATAGCAATGACAGAAATTTGTGAAAATAATTTTAAAAAATATACTTAAAAAGATTCAAATGGAAAATATATTGTAGCTATTCCCTTTAAAGAAAATATAACATTAGGAGACTCAAAGAATCAAGCAATGGCTCGTTTCATGAATTTAGAAAAAAAATTACTAAAAAATGAAAAACTTCGAATTGAATATTCAAAATTTCCGAAAGAATATTTAGACTTAGAACATATGGTAGAAGTAAATGATGAAGGCATATACTACCTTCCTCACCAAGCTGTTATAAGAGAATCGAGTCTTACAACAAAATTAAGAGTAGTTTTTGATGCCTCAGCCAAAACCAGCAATAGCAAAAGCCTAAACGACATTATGTGGGTTGGACCAAAAGTTCAAAAAGATATTTTCGATATAATGATAAATTGGCGTAAATGGGAATATGTAGTATCATCGGAAATTGAGAAAATGTACCGACAAATCAAAATAAAACATGGGGATCCAAAATTTCAATATTTATTGTGGAGGGATGACCCAAAAACAAAAATAAAAACCTACAAATTAACTACTGTAACTTATGGTACCGCTTCCGCCCCATGTTTAGCAACCTGAGTATTGGCAGATGTAGGTGAAAATTGCAAAAACAAAATGATCGGGGAAATAATAAAAAATGATTTTTATATGGACGACCTTATGACAGGTGCAAATTCAATAGAAGATGCCACAACCATAGTTCAATTAATTTCTAAAGAACTATCGAGGTTTAATTTGAGGTTTAATTTGAGAAAGTTTAATTTGAGGTTTAATTTGGGTTTCGAATGACCCAAAAATATTAGAAATGGTAGAAAACTCAGGAGATAATAAAATAGTTAGCATCAAGGAAGATGAGTTTATAAAAACCTTAGGGCTACAATGGGACCCTAGCAAAGACGAGTTTAAATTTACAGTATGTTGTACTGAACCTAAAAAACTAACTAAAAGATTCGTCTTGTCCACATTAGCAAAAATATTCGATCCATTAGGTTGGTTGGCACCGGTAACAATTGTGCGAAAAATCTTTATGCAAAAATTGTGGACAGCAGGAATCAATTGGGATGAAGAGCTACGTATGGAAGATCGTAAGGAAAGGGAAGATTATATCTCTGGGTTAGAGGAATTAGGGCAAATAAGGGTCCCTAGATGGATTAATTTCAAATTCGAATTATGTATTCAAATTCATGGTTTTGCAGACGCTTCGGAAAAGGCTTATGCGGCCGTAGTATATGCCAAGGTGGGATCGAAAGTGACTATAATCGTTTTGCTAGCTATTATAGTCACTTTCGATCCAACCTTGGCATATACTACGGCCGCATAAGCCTTTTTGTGGGGTGAATCCGATCAAAAATAGAAAAACTATCCTAAAACTAGAATTATGCGCAGCACATGTGCTGCACATGTGTAAGTTAATGATGCGCATAACGGAAGCCATGAAAAATTACAAATTAGAAATATATGCATGGATGCAACCATAACGCTAGCCTGGATTAAGAATGGGTCAAAATAATAAGATAAGGTAAAAGGTCTGAGGTCTTATAAGGTCTGATAAGATAAAATTTATCAGACGTAGAACAGACGAAATTCGGGAATTAAAAAATACTGAATGGAATCATATAAGATCCGAAGATAATCCAGCAGACCTTGCATCAACAGGAGTTTGCGCAAATCAATTGGTGAATTGCGATCTTTGGTGAAGAGGGCCAAGATGGTTGACTGAGCCAAAAAGCCAATGGCCACAGTCACCGATCATTGAGGAATCCTTAACACTAAATACATTGGTAAAAACCAAAGATGACAGGATTTACGAATTGATGCAAAAGTTCTCTTGCATGCATAAATTAACCCGAGTAATAGCTAATGTATGCGATTTTTGAAGATAAAAACCAAAACAAACTCTAACCCAAAGTTTTTAACAGCAAAAGAATTAAAAGAAGCTGAAATAATCATAATTAAAAAACAAGAAAGGAAAGCAAACTTCGGGCGGAGCCGAAGTTGATATACCCTTGCAGTTAAAACCGGATATATATCGCAAACATCGGATATAGTTGGCCGATCCTTATGAAATTTGGTAGGTTGGATGAACTGACCAAAAATAGAATCTGTATCAAGTTCCAGCTTTCTATCTTTAAAAACACAAAAGTTGGGTCAATTCCGATCTTTCAGTTATATGGCAGCTATAGGATATAGTCGGCCGATCCTTATGAAATTTGGTAGGTTGGATCAACTAACCAAAAATAGAATCTGTATTAAATTCCAGCTTTCTATCTTCAAAAACGCGAAAGTTGGGTCATTTCCGATCGTTCAGTTATATGGCAGCTATAGGATATAGTCGGCCAATCCTTATGAAATTTGGCACGTCGTAATGCTTTGCCAAAAATAGCTCTCATGTCAAATTTGAACTCTGCAACTCTTAAAACATCGAAGTTATACCATTTCCGATCAATCAGTTATATGGGAGCTATAGGATATAGTCGACCGATCCCGGCCGTTCCGACTTATATACTGCGTGCAAAGGAAAGAAGGGTGTGTGCAAAGTTTCAAGTCGATAGCTTTAAAACTGAGAGACTAATTCGCGTAGAAACAGACAGACGGACAGACAGACGGACAAACAGACGGACAGACGGACATGCTCATATCAACTCAGGAGGTGACCCTGATCAAGAATATATATACTTTATATGGTCGGAGATGTCTCCTTCACTGCGTTGCACACTTTTGGACAAAACATCAGCAGCAATAATTAGAAATTAGAGCTCGGCAAGTTTCGTTTTTATTTTTATATATACACACTTGAATTTAGTTTTTGAACTTAATTTAATTTAAAATAATATATAATGTCGACTAAGGATAAAATTCCAATTATTGAAGACCAGGTGCGCCTCACACGGCAAATAAATGCGCTTCTCGCAAAAAATTCATATTCAGAAAAAGATAGGGAGGCATTAAAAAATTTTGACAAAAAGCCTTTTCGAACCATAATCACTTGGTTCAACTCGGTCCTGTAGAGCATGACTATTTCTTAAAAAATCATTTCGAAAGCATGCTATCAAATATTAAGTCCGCCAACAACAAAATTAAAAAATATATTGGCCAGGATGAGCTTTTTTTGAGGCTTGAGAGGGCAATAAAGAACCTCGAGGATTACGTCCAAAAAACTTAAATAGAAATTCAGGAAAGGAAAAATGAAACCTTTCCAATAAGGATTAAAAAATTAATAATGTTGCTAAACAAAATAGATACAGTGTCCGATTTAATAAAAGTAGAAGGGCTCAATAATAAATATATGAGCAAAATTATAGAGCTCAAAGAGGATGTTGAAATACACATCGAGCTAATGGATAATAAAATCCAAGAGAAAACTATTAAGAAGGTATAAGGTGGTAGCCCTAGAATAGGTAGACCTAGGTAGACGAACTACCTAGCCTACCAAAAATTGAGGTTCCCAATTTCTCTAAATTCCAAAGATTGGGACCATTTTTATGAGTTATTTAAGGAGCTGGTTCATTCAAGAACGGATTTAAGTCCATCCTTGAAGCTAAGCTACCTTAAAAGTGCTCTAAAAGGGGAAGCACGAAATGTGGTTTCCCATTTATTTCTTGGCTCAGGCAACAATTACGATGCTGCCTGGGAATTACTCATTAAGGAAAATATTCTCAGATCAGCTTAATCGCCTCAATGAGCTTCCAAAAATAAATTTGGACTCATATAGGCACTTTAAAAATATAATTGATTCAATCAATCTGACCGAAGAATCAGATTGCATTTTTGCACATATTATTTTAAAAAAATTAAATATTGAGGCTCTACAACAATATGAGGGCCAAGTTAAAAAATCCAGTGAGATTCAAAATTTAAAGAATGTCACAGAGTTTTTAGACCAACGGCTTAGTTCGTTGACATCAGTGGGAAATGAGGTCCCAACAAAGAAAAAATTAAAAAATATTAACACAAGTGACCAAACATGCCCGATGTGCCAAATGCCCGGGCATCAATTAGTTTATTGTTACAAATTTAAAGCTTTAAGTCGACAGGCCAGAATGGACGTGGCTAAAAAAGTGAATTTGTGCTACCGATGTTTAAAGCACAGTCCAAACATCAAATGTACAAGCGAGCTAGTATGCTCATATTGTCAAAAATCACATCATAGCATGTTGCATTCTAAAAGGGAGAATGTAAATACATGCATGACCTCTGAACCAGCGTTGTTTGCCACAGCGTATGTTCAGATTAAAGGTCATGATGGTGAATTCGGAAAGTTCAGAGCATTGATTGACAATGGGTCACAAAGCACTTTGATTTCTGAAGAAGCGGCACAAAAACTTAAGTTGACTCAAATAAAAGCGCACACTGAAAATCGATTGTAGCAACCAGTATCGAGCTAAAACATATGGATCGATATTGGGAGGTAGAAGAAGAGGATAGCAATGACTTAGAGACAGAAATTTGTGAAAATAATTTTAAAAAATATACTTAAAAAGATTCAAATGGAAAATATATTGTAGCTATTCCCTTTAAAGAAAATATAACATTAGGAGACTCAAAGAATCAAGCATTGGCTCGTTTCATGAATTTAGAAAAAAAATTACTAAAAAATGAAAAACTTCGAATTGAATATTCAGAATTTCCGAAAGAATATTTAGACTTAGAACATATGGTAGAAGTAAATGATGAAGGCATATACTACCTTCCTCACCAAGCTGTTATAAGAGAATCGAGTCTCACAACAAAATTAAGAGTAGTTTTTGATGCCTCAGCCAAAACCAGCAATAGCAAAAGCCTAAACTACATTATGTGGGTTAGACCAAAAGTTCAAAAAGATATTTTCGATATAATGATAAATTGGCGTAAATGGGAATATGTAGTATCATAGGACATTGAGAAAATGTACCGAAAAATCAAAATAAAACATGGGGATCAAAAATTTCAATATATATTGTGGAGGAATGACCCAAAAACAAAAATAAAAACCTACAAATTAACTACTGTAACTTATGGTACCGCTTATAGTTAATTTGACCTTATGACAGGTGCAAATTCAATAGAAGATGCCACAACCATAGTTCAATTAATTTCTAAGGAACTATCGAGCTCTGGGTTTAATTTGAGAAAGGTGGTTTCGAAAAACCCAAAAAATATTAGAAATGGTAGAAAACTCAGGAGATAATAAAATAGTTAGCATCAAGGAAGATGAGTTTATAAAAACCTTAGGGCTACAATGGGACCCTAGCAAAGACGAGTTTATATTTACAGTACAGTGGTGCTCATCCGTTCCACGACAATGCGACAATCCACGCCCAACTGAGAGTCCCATATGTGAGCGAAGAAGTTCAGCGATTCGCCAATAGGTACGTGGAAAGGCTGGACCGACATCCTAACCCTGAGGCCATCAATCTTTTGGACAACAGCTACACCACAAGGAGGCTGAAACGGACCCACCCACTGGACCTCTGCCACTCGAATGGGACTGAGCTGCAGTTGTAAAACCAACAAGGCCCACTAAAGGGCCCGACAATAAATAACTTGAATTCTATCGCTAAGGTTTACTGTTAAAATTAGTTTCCTAGGATAAGCAAACATTGTACTACTCAATATTTCATTAAGTTAAGGTCCCATTATAAAATTTAATTATTGTCCATAACTCCGGAAAGATTTGATTGATTGATATAAAAAAAAAAAAAAAAATATATAAACATGTTAGAAGATAAATAAAATTTGAATGCTCTGCAAACAGAATTAAAATCCAGTTACATTTGAGATGTTACTCTCAATAGTGAAGAAAAGTGAAAACTCCATCTATTAATGTCAAAATGTGATGTTATTCAATTTGACCTTTACTTATGAAATCAGACATACAATAAAAACTAAACATGAAAATCCCATTTATAGAAGACCCTATTCTTATCCTTACTATATTTACGATAAAAAAGTCGAAAGAAGGATCTCTTTTTTGAAAATGGATGAAATGCATTTCAAAATTTCGCATGGCTATTGATTACCAAGGACTCAATGAAATAACTATTAATAATAAGTATGGAAATATGGATTAAATATAAGACAAACTAGGGAAAATAATGTGTTACAACTTTAGATCTGGCAAATGGCTCACTTCTCTCTATTCCTCTTTAGGTCGTGTTTTTTTGTGCGCACTGCGTTTATACAAATATTTCGTTTATAAGTATTGGTAAACCGGTGTTTACTCGCTTGTGAATCAAATTAATTGAGAATCTTAAGTTTCAACTTAAACCGTATCGCTTCGCGTGTGCTGTGGTATATTTGGAGGCGAACTAATAATTTGTTTAAATTCAATTCCAATCATAGCTCAGCTCTGCTTCTTCCCCGTTCTATCTCTATTTCTGCATTTTTCCTTTGCACTCTCCAAAGCTCCCGTTTCGGCTTCCTATTTGGCACAGTGGTTCAAGGTGTAGTGTTTTTTAACCTTTTATTTATTAATTTTGTTTTGTTAATGAATAATATGGAATTTAACCTGGTCTATTCCATGAAGTTTTGTAACAAAACAATCTCCTCATCCCAGCCTACCATCCATTGCTGGTTCACTACCTCAGTTTCGGATGCCATTTCCCGTGGGCCTGGTTTTCATTATTGTGATGTTTGTCGTGCGGTCCAAGATGAAATGAGTTCGTTCATGAGACAGACTAAAAATGGATTTAAAGAGTTGATTTCTTGTTTTTCGTAAAATCAATGACCAGATCTGTGCGCTTGACACTCAGTACAGCGGCCTTCAGCTGCTAAATGAGTATCCTAAGCGTAAAAAATCCGCTGTTGTTTATCAGCATCAGCCTGTTCACCCGGTTTTTCGCCAGAGAACATTTGCGTCCCAGAACATCAGCCTAGTACAGCAAAAAAAAAGTTTTAAAACCAGTGGAAGTTAGAACCACATATTAGAACCACTGACCAACCTTTCACCTCTTCTTCGTCCACTAACCTAAAAAACTAGTATCGTCACTAACACTTACCTATCAGAATACTAGGGGTCTATGTAGCAATTTCCCCAAACTATATTCTGATAGTTCTTTCTTTACGTCCCATATTATAGCCTTTACAGAAACTTGGTTAAAGCCGGAGATCTTTAGCTCCGAAGTTTTTCCAGGAAAGTACATTACTTTTAGAAGGGATCAACCTCAGCGAAGGGAGGGTGGAGTCCTCATTTCGGTAGACTTCACTCTTGCTTCTGAAGAGGTGGAATCACAAGTGTTTGGTGACGTAGAGTTTATTTTCATTGAAATCATTTTGTCCGTGAAATCTTTATAAATTACGTGTTCATATATACCGCTTTCGTCTGAACCGCCCACATATACAGCATTTGTCCGCTATTCAATCCGTTTTTAATCTTATGACTGATTGTGACCAGCTCGTCGCTGTGGGCGACTTTAATATCCCAGAATTAAAGTGGTCTAACGTCGATAGCTTACCATCTTTGTCAATTATCTTTCACCATGACTTCACCGCGGGCATGTTTGACATGTCCCTAGGTCAGATCAATCATGTTAGAAATTCGCTAGGTCGGCTTTTAGACTTATGTTTTGTATCTGATCCTGATTGTACTGCTCCCTCCAGAGCTTTTCCCCTTTCATCCCCAGAGGATCCATATCACCCATTTCGTCTCAATCGAGACCACTCCTGGTATCGATCAGATGTCTCCGAGCGTGGTAAATAAGATACGCTGTTTCCGTAAAGCTGATTTTCAGAAACTTAATAGCCTTATTGATACATTCGACTGGTCTGATATTCTGGCGTGCACTGATCTTAATGTCACTTTAGAAAAATTTTATTTTACTTTAAATAAATTTTTTTTACTCATGTGTGCCTTGGAAATATCCGTCCGCTTCAACAAATCCTCCTTGGTTTACAAGGTGCCTTACTAACTTAAAAAATAAAAAAAATAAGCTTTTACTTAAATATAAAAAAACCTGCAGTAGTGTTGATTTCTCAAGATACCTACTAGCTCGGTCGAATTTTACCGTGCATAACGCTGAATGTTATAGTTTTATAATTTTGTAAACACTAAGCGTACACACGTATCTTTTTCACCTCTGCTTACGTTTGAAAATTCCTCTGCGACTTCGGATCAGGCCATTGCCGATCTATTTGCAGAATTTTTTCAAACAACTTATTCTCCTCCTAAATTGACTGATCAGCCTTATGCATATAACATTCAAGCAGCAAATCTTATTTTCTGTCCGTCTTTTTCTGAGAACAACTTATTATCTGGTCTTTTAAGGGTAAAACCCATTTATTCGCCAGGCCCCGACGGAGTACCAGGCTGTGTGCTAAAATACTGTGCCAGGGCTCTGTGCAAACCTCTTCTAAGACTTTTCAACTTATCTTTGGAAACCTCGATTTTTCCCCTTAAGTGGAAGGAACCATTTATAATTCCCCTACATAAAAAAGGGAAAAAGTCCGAGGCTGCCAACTACAGAGGCATCTCTAAGTTGTCGGCAATTCCAAAGTTATTTGAAAAATTAATTACCCCTCATTTTCAACACCTTTGCTCTTCGATCATCACTCCTTGTCAGCATGGCTTTATTAAGCGTCGCTCCACCACCACAAACTTATTGGAGTTGACATCCTTTGTCATAGATGGCTTTTGTAAGGGATATCAAACCGATGTAATTTACACAGACTTCAGCAAAGCATTTGATTCAGTTAATCACTCACTCTTGTTGAGTAAACTGAATATGCTGGGTTTTCCTAAAGACCTCTTAACGTGGATCTCCAGCTACCTAGATGGAAGGACACAAAGAGTTTTATTTAAAAACATTCAATCCCGTCTGGTCCGTGCTACATCTGGCGCCCCTCAAGGAAGTCATCTTGGCCCGTTATTATTTACGCTTTTTATTAACGACTTGTCCCTTGCTTTAACGAACTCTCTAGTTCTTATGTATGCAGATGATGTAAAGCTTTGTCTTCAGTACAAATCCATCTCTGCCCAATGCAGTCTTCAGTCTGACCTTGATAACTTTCAAAAATGGTGTTTGGCTAATGATCTAATACTTAATGGATCAAAATGCAAGCATATGTCTTTTTATCGTTCTTGCCCTCTGCAAGCTACGTATTCCATTAATGGGATTGCCTTAGAAAAATTAACCCAGGTTAATGATTTCGGCATCCTATTAGATATCAAACTTAAATTTGCCGACCATATTTCCTTAATGGTTAATAAGGCTAAAGGAGTCCTTGGTTTTATCAAAAGGTGGTCAAAAGAATTTAATGACCCCTATACAACCAAAACTTTATTCATTTCTTTGGTCCGTCCTATACTAGAGTACGGTTCATGTGTCTGGAGTCCCCAATATGGAGTACATAAGGACCTCATAGAATCCTTACAAAAGAACTTTTTAATATTTGCACTTAGAGGGCTATACTGGGATGCAAATCTTCAGCTTTCATCCTATAGTAGCAGACTTTTACTTATAAACTTACCTAGCTTAACAAATCGTAGGACAATGCTCGGTGTAGTTTTTCTGCATAACCTTATTAACGGGGATGTAGATAGCCAGCATTTACTAACACGCTTAAATTTTAACATTCCTAATAGAAGGACTCGAAACTTTAGTCCTCTGTTTCTTAGCCGTTGTAGTTCGACATATGCACTGCATGACCCTTTTAGGGTATTATGTTCGAACTACAATGGTCTCTACTCTATTACATCTCTTTCCTGTCCCTCTAATTTAAAATATAGAATTTTAAATTTCCTTACTAACTCCTCTTAGCTTAACAAATTTCAAATAGCTTAATATGTACTAACAAATCGTTTCTCGAGCGCCCCTCGGTCGTCTGGGCCTCTAAGCTTTATCATGAATTCAGGAAAAAAAACTTCGGCGAAGCAGTCTTCAGTCTGACCTTGATAACTTTCAAAAATGGTGTTTAGCTAATGATCTAATACTTAATGGATCTAAATGCAAACATATGTCTTTTTATCGTTCTTGCCCTCTGCAAGCTACTTATTCTATTAATGGGATTGCCTTAGAAAAATTAACCCAGGTTAATGATCTCGGCATCCTATTAGACATCAAACTTAAATTTGCCGACCATATTTCCCTTATGATTAATAAGGCTAAAGGAGTCCTTGGTTTTATCAAAAGGTGGTCAAAAGAATTTTATGACCCCTATATAACCAAAACACTATTCATTTCTTTGGTCCGTCCTATACTGGAGTACGGTTCATGTGTCTGGAGTCCCCAATATGGAGTACATCAGGACCGCATAGAATCCGTACAAAAGCATTTCCTAACTTTTTCACTTAGAGGTCTAAACTGGGATGCAAATCTTCAACTTCCATCTTATAGTAGTAGACTCTTACTCATAAACTTACCTAGCTTAACAAATCGTAGGACAATGCTCGGTGTAGTTTTTCTGCATAACCTTATTAACGGGGATGTAGATAGCCAGCATTTACTAACACGCTTAAATTTTAACATTCCTAATAGAAGGACTCGAAACTTTAGTCCAAAACTTTATTCATTTCTTTGGTCCGTCCTATACTAGAGTACGGTTCATGTGTCTGGAGTCCCCAATATGGAGTACATAAGGGACCTCATAGAATCCGTACAAAAGAACTTTTTAATATTTGCACTTAGAGGTCTATACTGGGATGTAAATCTTCAGCTTCCATCCTATAGTAGCAGACTTTTACTTATAAACTTACCTAGCTTAACAAATCGTAGGACAATGCTCGGTGTAGTTTTTCTGCATAACCTTATTAACGGGGATGTAGATAGCCAGCATTTACTAACACGCTTAAATTTTAACATTCCTAATAGAAGGACTCGAAACTTTAGTCCTCTGTTTCTTAGCCGTTGTAGTTCGACATATGCACTGCATGACCCTTTTAGGGTATTATGTTCGAACTACAATGGTCTGTACTCTATTACATCTCTTTCCTGTCCCTCTAACTTAAAATATAGAATTTTAAATTTCCTCACTAACTCCTCTTAGCTTAATAATTAACAAATAACTTAATATTCTAACAAATCGTTTCTGGAGCGCCCTTCGGTCGTCTGGGCCTCTAAGCTTTATGATGAATACAGGAATGCTAGCTGATGCTCTTATTGATGCACAAGCCATTTCCAAATTCTGAAAGACCGGAAAAAAAAAAAAAAAAAAAAAAAAAAAAAAATAGAAAAAGATTCGTCGTCTTTTTTTTTTTATTTGGTTGTCCATATTTTCGTCTTTTTTCTGGATATGTCAAAAAAGGAATGAATCGAAATCCTATGAAACAACTCGAATGATTCAAGAATACAAGGCATTGTCAAATGTTTCATTGCACTTTTCCGTTTGTTCATTATCTTTCATTTAGTTTGACCTTTCAAATTATGAGAAGAACAGAAAATTGTATGACATTTTATTCAATAACATTTTATTTCTAGCATTTCTTTCAATCCATTCTATTTTATTCGAAAGTATTTCTTGAGACGTATGTTATGAATGTAATCATGCGGTTGTCTATTATGTATCCTCAAATATTTTTATACCCTTGCAGAGGGTATTATAATTTTGTCTGTCCGTCTGTCTGTCTGTCCGTTTCTACGCAAATTAGTCTCTCATTTTTGAAGCTATCGTCTTGAAACTTTGCACACACCCTTCTTTCCTTTGCACGCAGTCGTGCAGTAAATAAGTCGGAACGGCCCGGATCGGCCGACTATATCCTATAGCTCCCATATAACTGATTGATCGGAAATGGTATAACTTTGGTGTTTTTAGAGTTACAGCGTTCAAATTTGACATGAGAGCTATTTTTGGCATCACATTATGACATGCCAAATTTTATAAGGATCGGCCGACTATATCTTATAGCTGCCATATAACTGAACGATCGGAAGTGAACCATCTTTCGTGTTTTTGAAGATAAAAAGCTGAAACTTGGCACAGATTATATTTTTGATCCAGTTGATCCAACCTACCAAATTTCATAAGGATCGGCCGACTATATCCTATAGCTGCCATATAACTGAACGATCGGAAATGGTACTTGGTAGAACTATATACTAACTATATACCAACTATATCCGATGTTTGCGATATATATCCGGTTTTAACTGCAAGGGTATATCAACTTCGGCTCCGCCCGAAGTTAGCTTTCCTTTCTTGTTTCGAGTTCAATTTGGTGAAAACCGGACATTAAGTCGAGACATGAGAAATACTTTGCTCTACCTAGTTGATCTAAAATGTCATCGATTCTAGGGAGTGGAAATTTATCAGATAAGAGTTTTTTATTGAATTTGGGAGTGACTTTTTTGGTACTAGCAAAAGTGGGCTATTATAAGGGTTCTACTATTTTATCATTAATGAGTTTTTATACCCTTGAAGAGGGTATTATAATTTTGTCCAAAAGTGTGCAACGCAGTGTAGGAGACATCTCCGACCCTATAAAGTATATATATTCTTGATCAGGATCACCTCCTGAGTTGATATGAGCATGTCCGTCTGTCCGTCTGTCCGTCTGTCCGTCTGTCTGTCTGTCTGTCCGTTTCTACGCGAACTAGTCTCTTAGTTTTGAAGCTATCGTCTTGAAACTTTGCACACACCCTTCTTTCCTTTGCACGCAGTATATAAGTCGGAACGGCCCGGATCGGCCGACTATATCCTATAGCTGCCATATAACTGATTGATCGGAAATGGTATAACTTTGGTGTTTTTAGAGTTAGAGACTCAAATTGGTAGTCAAATTTGACATGAGAGCTATTTTTGGCAACAAATTACGACATGCCAAATTTTATAAGGATCGGCCGACTATGTCTTATAGCTGCCATATAACTGAACGATCGGAAATGACCCAACTTTCGTGTTTTTGAAGATAGAAAGCTGGAATTTGGTACAGATTATATTTTTGGTCAGTTAATCCGACCTAGGAAATTTCATTAGGATCGGCCAACTATATCCGATGTTTGCGATATATATCCGGTTTTAACTGCAAGGGTATATAAACTTCGGCTCCGCCAGAAGTTAGCTTTCCTTTCTTGTTGGACTTGTTTTTGAATTTCTTCTTGTTGACTATGAGGGTTTCTGTAATTTTTTGTATATACGGGTTCATTATCACTTAATCTCAGTTTTTGTTTATAGAAATTATTTGTAATGATCGCTTCGGTTTCTAGTCCGAATACATCACTATACTGGGTGCATAATTTTGTAAGTTGATCATTGAATTGAGTTGGGAAGTATTTTGTAAGTTGGGATAATACAGTTTTTTTACGGTTTTCGGGGTCTGTTTTTACTACATCGTAGTTTGAAAGTGGTTCATGATGAATATTTTTAATATTAACTACCTTATCTATGTTTGTGGTATTTTGTAGTCTTACATATGCATTCTGGACTGTTGCTATGGTTTTTTCTATATAGATACCTTTATGAATCTCTTGATTCGGAATCAATACACTATTTTCTTCGGAATTTATCTTAACTTTTCGGATGACTTGGGATCTTGCTAGAAGAATTAGGGTGTTGTTGCCAGAACTGTATGTTATCGGAACATAAATTGGATATTTGAGATTATTTGGTCTAATTACAAGCCAGTCTTCAGAAGGCTTGAAGTCTAATTGACAATTGTACCTTTTGATAAAATCTATTCCCAGTATCCCATCACAAGGAATAGCGAATTGCACATTAACTATATGGAAATCATGTACTTAGAAGTCTGAATTTCAATAGAAGTTATGCCTTTTGATTTGGTAACCTCTTGGCTTATACCCTGTATGTTTATGATATGATTATCTTGAACGTTTTGAAAATTATCAGAATTTTCCTTTAATATGGAAATTTCTGCACCTGTATCTAGTAGAAAAACTAATACTTTTCCTGTTGCTGCGTTTATGAAACTAACGAATGTACTTTGACTGAGATTTATAGTGTGAATCTTGTTGTTTTTTACTGACGTGTATCTAAAGGTGTTTGGAAGTTTTCCGAATTCGTTTTGGCTAATCTTATATTGTTATTTTGATTATTATTATTATTATTATGGTTATTATTGTTGTTTCCCCCACGGCTATTTCCGCCGCGGTTGTTTCGACCACGGTTATTTCCGCCGCGGTTGTTTTTTGTGTAATAACTGTTATTCTGGTTACCAGACTGAACCAAAAGCGTGTCTAAGCAACCGAAGGATCATCCAGATCGCCCAAAACAAGGCCCTAAGAACTTTAACTGGAGCTCATCCGTTCCACGACAATGCGACAATCTACGCCCAACTGAGAGTCCCATATGTAAGCGAAGAAGTTCAGCGATTCGCCAATAGGTACGTGGAAAGGCTGGACCGACATCCTAACCCTGAGGCCATCAATCTTTTGGACAACAGCTACACCACAAGGAGGCTGAAACGGACCCACCCACTGGACCTCTGCCACTCGGGCGAACGGGACTGAGCTGCAGTTGTAAAACCAACAAGGCCCACTAAAGGGCTTATCCTAGGATAAGCAAACATTGTACTACTCAATATTTCATTAAGTTAAGGTCCCATTATAAAATGTAATTATTGTCCATAACTCCGGACAGATTTTAAATATAACTATTAATTGATAAAAAATAAAAAAAAAAATAAAAAAAAAATTATTTTTATTATGGTGATTATTGTTGTTTCCCCCACGGCTATTTCCGCCGCGGTTGTTTCCACCACGGTTATTTCCGCCGCGGTTGTTGTTTGTGTAATAACTGTTATTCTGGTTACCGTTATTTCTGTAGTAGCTATTGTTTTGATTATAACCGTTATTTTGGTAATATCTGGTATTATTATAGTTATTTCGATTATTACCTCTACCGCGATAATTGTTTCTGAAATTATTACCGCAATAATTATTTTCTCGTTGGGTGTATAATATTGAATTGGCATTACCTGTCATTTCAGTACTGCATTGTATGTACTTTGTGACGCTTCATTCATAGTTATGGAAGTGCCTGCTTCCAATATTGTTTTGAGGCGGCCATGCTCGCAGTTTTTAACCATTGTGGTTATGGCCTCCTTGGTACTGAATTTGTCAGCGTGTTCGGCCGATAGGCCTTCGTCAATGTACGAAGCTTCTAGGAGCTTCCTTAAGTTGTCTATTTCCGTCGTGAATTTATGGCCTTACGAGGAGCAACCGCCCTCAGCGTAAGTCCAGAAGATCTAAGTTCAGGCGCCACACCAATCAGAGGCCTGGGGTACATCACGGCAAGAGCAGAGGGTAGGTTGTCCAACGATGGGGGTTGTCCAACGATGGCGGCTCCAAGATGGTAGGAGGCTCGTGGTTTGTACTCGGTACGCTGATCGCTTCTTGCAATGGATAAATATTACACTGCCCTGAAGGAAGGCTCATCAAGTCCCTTGGTACTGGAACAGCATAAGTAGGCAGACAAATAGTCGACGGTAAAATGTTTGGTGTTGAAAATTTATCGACTTGTACAGCATGGGATGTAGGGGTATTCAGTAATTTAGCAGTCAGCAGGTTGTTGTTCGTAATTTTTCGTCTGGGGGATTCGCTTAGCAACTTTAGCCCAAGGAATTGAGTTTCAAGAGCGGGGAATTGCTCATTAAGGGCCGAGAATTCCTTGCGGACATCTACGAAACCATTTCTCGTCTTTTTCATAAAGGTCCGCATCTCTGACTCAATTTCTCTACAAGCAATGCAAGACCATGTCAGGCCAATTTTCTTGTTGATAAGGTCACTTATCCGTCCATTGTGTCCTCCACCAGCACATTTAATATGTGAGCAGTTGTTGCTTAGCCAACATGACAGGTATGAGTCTCCCGTGATGGATCCACCAAATTCACATTTTTTTGCAGTGCAAGTAAGACTCATTTTTGACGGATTGCAGACCACTGTAGTAGCGTGTAAAGAATTTAGGCTCTCTGGAACACTGTGTAGCCGAGAGTGGACGATCAGATCGGATGTAAGAGATGACGTAACAAAAGAGATGTGCAACGAAAGTTCGGCGTCGTGAAAAAAAACAAACTCCACAGTAACTATGATGTAACGTGTTACGTCCAGAGACTACAGCTCGGAGAGACTTATGTTGGAGAATATAGTTAAAGCGCTTAAACGATTAAATGTATAAATTGGAAATATGGTAAATAGTTCAATAAACTTATTAAGTCGAATCTATATATATATAAATGCTCTGTTCGTATCTACGTCAATGCTGGCTATCTAATATTAATATTAACATAAGGTTATGCAGAAAGACTACACCGAGCATTGTATGTTTTTAAACAAAACTCTTTGTGTCCTTCCATCTAAGTAGCTGGAGATCCATGGTAAGAGGTCTATAGGGAAACCCACCATATTCAGTTTACTCAACAAAATCGATTGATTAACTGAATCAAATGCTTTGAATGCGCAAGAGTGGAGTCTATCAAAATGAGGACACCATTTCGGACTCCCGCTGGTTCTAACACTTTTTTCTTCACGGAACTAGGCTGATGATCTTAGACGCAAATAATCTATGGCCAAAAACTGGGTGAACAAATCGTCTTGAACATCAGCGTGGGCACACGAATCTTGAAAGAAGACGTGCGACGTATATAATTTTATTTGAATTTAGCTATGTCCTCCACTTTTATATCGGCTTTTGTTTTGCCTTTGATATATGCCGAGATATCAATCTCTGAAGTATCAGGGGCAATCCGAGAAACAAATATATGTGGAAACAATATATGGAGGAATCACCAGGAATCAAGGGTTTTGGTGTCGCAGGTACGAGAATTTGGTACGAGATACGAGAAGCATTTTAATTTTCTATGCTATTAAAATGCTTTGGTAAATTTGAAGTTTTACCAAAAACTAGCTCGTATGGACAATAGTCATGTGCCATCGAGGGGGTCGTATTAAAGCAATAGACGAAGTATTGTAGCCATACATCCCAATCCGTTTTGTCAACTGAGATGTATGAACGAATGTACTCATTGAGTGTTCTGTGGCTTCGCTCCACGGTACCTACAGTTTGGTGATGATGTGCAGTAGAAGTTATGTTTTCAATATTTAAATTTTTACATAGACCTTCAATAATTGAATTTTTATATTCCGTTCCCATGTCCGTAATGAACGTCTTCATTGGACCGTACTTTAGAATAAAATCTTCAAATATAGCTTTTGCTACCGTATTTGCACTTTTGTTTGGTATTGGTATCGCTACCAGGTATTTGGTTAAATCGCATATGTGTGTTACTGCATACTCGTTTCCATTGTTTGATTTTGGTAGTGGACCAACCGTATCCACAATTACTCTATCGAAAGCTCTTTGTGAAGTTTCAGTTATAGTTAATGGTGTCTTATTGTGTTTAGTTGTTTTTGACTTTTGGCATTTAGGACATTTCTTTATGTGTTCTTTTATGTATTTGGCTTTTGTATATTTTTTCAGTAATAGTGCCTCTGGACCTTGGCCAAGGTATTGGATCATCGTGAAATGTAGACAATATAGCTTCTTTTTCTTTATTATTTTGTATTACAAATGTAATCACAAAGGGTTCAAGGGTTCCATTACAAATCGCTAACATTATATCTTGCTCTAATTTTCCTTCCGTACTTAAATAAACACATATTGTCATTTACATGCAAGGTCGCTACTTAACGTACTTCATCATTATTAATGACTTCATATACGTTGGGCTTTGAAGCTTTTTCTATGGATTGCTTCTGCAATTCTATTTTTTCTTTTCCTGCGCAGGATTTTTGTCTACTTTGGTTTCTGGTAGTGACTTTCAGAATTTTAGTGTTTAAATGTATGTTTTTCAAGTCGGTGATTGTTATTCTAGACAGCACGTCGCGACGTGCCGACGCGTCGGCTACATAATTATCTTTACCCTTTAGATACTCTACTGTAAAATTATATTCCTCTAATTCAAGTCTCATGCGTGCTAGTTTGGAACTGGGATTTACCATTGAAAAAAAGTAGATAAGTGCTCTGTGGTCTGTTTTGACAGTGAAATGTCTACCATAAATATAGGGTCTGAAGTGTGTTATTGCCCAAGAATAGCTGCTAATTCTTGATCTGTAGTGCTATTGTTGCTTTCACCTTTTGCAAAGGATCTGGATGCGTATGCAATTGGAAGCTGAAGTCCATTTTTGTTTTGAGTTAGGGCTGCTCCACAAGAGTATTTGCTAGCATCTGTAATTATGCAAAATTCTCTGCTAAAATCTGGGTATTGCGACAAAGTTGGGTTTATTAATGCTGATTTAAAATGTTCTAAGGCGGTTTGGCATTCTGTTTTCCATTCAATTGAATGGATGAATGAATCTTCTAGCGCTGTCCGCATCATGTGGGACTGGGTAATTTTGAATGACGTCATATTTTTTGTCGTCCTGCAAGATTAATTTGTCTGTGCATTTATGTCTTAGGAAAGAAACTTCATGCATTAAAAATTAACATTTTTCAGGATGTAACTCTAGTTTGTGTTGCCTACATTTCTCTAAAACATCAGTTAAGTTCTTGAGCATATGAATTTCGGAGCAACCTAAGACTATTAAGGGGGGACATCTGAGTAACAGGCCAAAAAAAAAACGGTTTTTCTCGAATTTTTTTTGACCAAATCAAAACAGCTAATCGAAAATTTGTAAATGGGGTTTTATTATATTATATTTAAACTACACAAAAAACTTTTTTTTAATAAATCGAAAACAACATTGCGGCCCTGCAGCCATTATTCGTAGGCCCTATTTTTTTAAAAGGGGTCCATGGCCGAACACCTAACATCCTTAATTTTTGATCTAGAACAAAAAATCAAGTTTTGTTGGTTTCTTTATCTCAACGGCTATCGACACACGTAGGATTTTTTCGATATATTGATTTTTTCCAAAATGGCAAGTGATTGAACAAAATTTTCCATTTTCACTAACAAAAAACGTCACAAAATTGTTGATAAAAAAAAAAGTAAGCAAAATAAAAAAAAAATCCTACGTGTGTCGATAGACATAGGTGTTCTGAGTATACTGTCAAAATTTTAGATCGATAGGTTAAGAGTTGTTCGAGTTAGGTGTTCGGCCAACCCAAAAAAAGTGGTTTCGAGAAAAACGAGCTTAAAGTTTTAATTACTGTGGGATATACCTGTGAGGCATCGCCGCAGAATGGAAAATTTCGGCACTTAGACACTTTTGCGGGACTCTATCTTTTGATATGTAATTTTTAAAACCCTAAAAAATTTTTTAAGCGAAAAAAAAAAATTTCGATTTTTTCAAAATTCTACTCAGATGTCCCCCCTTAAGTCATTCATATAAAGAAATTCTTGCGAAGTTTCTAATCCAGAAAAAGCACTTATAATAATACAATTTTTTCTCGGGTTTCTAAGTCTGTTTGTACTACTTGTATGCTGAATATTTTTAATATAAACTACTTGATCCGTATCTGTGGTATTGAATAGCCATAATTTGGAACTCCGCAAGGCTAGGATATCGGCAATGTAGACATTGTATAATAAAGGGCCCAGCACGCTGCATTGGGGGATTCCGGCGTGGGCCTTCCTGAGTCAGGAAGTGGCCTCTCCGCATCTGACCACAAATTTGCGGTCCTTCAGGAACGTCTCCAGAAAGAGGTAGTAAGGCCTGGGCAGGTTAGTCTTCAATTTAAGCAGGAGACCGGAGTGCCAGACGAAGGCTCGTTTGACATCCAGCATTACAGCCAGGCAGTACTTCTTGGTTTCGAAGGCGTCCAGAATGTACTGCCCCACCCTACCCCACCCCACTCTGTGGAAGCCAAACTGGTGATTGGGGATCAGACAAACCTCGTCCAGTACACTCTTTTGAGTATTTTGGAGAGTAACGATAGGAGACTAATCGGACGATAAGAGGCAATCGTTTGCACGCAGTATATAAGTCGGAACGTCCGGGATCGGCCGACTATATCCTATAGATACCATATAATTATTGTAATTACTAAATTTATCGTAATGTTTTTCTTATTATTATTTTGTCCAGGGAATTTTTTTCGCTCATGTACCTCTGTTTGATGCAAATAATATGAAACATATAAAAATACTTATAAAAAAAATATGCATCGTAGTGCAATAAAATGCACTGCAAGTTCAAGAACATAAAATTTCCGTTCTTTGAAGAACTGGAAGTTCACTTTTCCTGGTCGGAGGTTATTCTTCCGCAGGTAAGCTCGCAACGTAAACTCGTCAGGGCAAACCTTGGGGCAGCTTTCTAGCTTCCTTTTCAAAGTCTTTGGGGGTGGTGGTTTTTCAATTAATGAATAATTTATAATTTTAATATTAGCTAAGTGAGCTACAAAGTTTGGCTTTATTAGACGGATGATTTCGTTCAAAAAATCAACTCTTCTGTAAGCTTTGCCCATGTGCTTTGCCGTTGCCCATGTGGGAAGCGTTTTCTGCGTGTATATAGACCCTAAACGTGTGCTCTTCTTTTTGTTACTTTATTATTTTACCTCTGCGCATGCCCATTACTACTCAGCGTAGAGACCATCCATTTTTCTTTCTGTTCCATCCCGGTACCGTGCCGTTCTTTTTTTTTTGTTTATTTTTTTCCAAAACGACAAATGATTCACTTATTCTAAAAGTGGGCACACTCTTTTTTCAGCACAGTATGTTTGGGTGTGACTACTCCCTATTTTTTGGGTGTCCCAATAATGAATAATGTCATAAAATGATGATTATTGCTGATTTTTATTTTTTCGCTCAGAAAACAATGATTATTTTGTGATTTTTAAAATATAACTCTTAATGATTAAGGTCCCGGTGACCGTACGGTGATTACGGTTAAAATTATGTTTTGAACTTATTATTTGATCGTCAGAAAGTCAATCTCCGTGGGAAAAACATGGGGGTCATTCTTATCTAAGCCACAAATAGACATCGTTTGACCTTGGGATTTGTTGATAGTCATTGCAAAAGCCAACCTAATCGGAAACTGAATACGTTTTAATTGAATTAATTGGCATCTGTAAGAATAATAGGAATCTTAGATAATAGAATTAAAGTTTTGTCCATTTGCCTTAGCATTTCGAACTATTTCTGTTGCTCCGAACGTTATCATTTGAAAGCGAATTGAATGTTTGAATTGACTTCAGGAACACATAAGAAGTCTGGATACGTGCCGATAAGTAAGCCATACAATTGTTCAGGTGGTGTTTCAATTTCTGGTAGTTGCACTTTTCCTGACGCGCAACTCATCCATAGCACCAATTATTACTTTTGAGTGAGCATAATTATTAATATTATCTTTCGAGATCTAATTGTATCACGGCTCAAATCAACCTAAATCACTATAAATTTTTGTGTCAGTGTCAGTGCCTGGATAACCATAGAACTACCGAACTGAGCGCCATAATACAGCTGATCAAAAAACTGAGGTAACCCAATATAAGCGAAAAGACGCTGAACGACAATTTATTAAAAGCAATAGACAAGCTTGTGATGTGCTATACCAAAACTAGTGCAATGTTTAAAAAAAATATGTGCCACGCAATGAGCTGATTGAGCAACGATCAAAAGAACGAGCGTAGAAGTTGGCAGGCTCTACTGACCTCTGAAAACCAAAGGGCACGGTATTGCTCCCCCGCTCTGCTCACTCCGACTCCCGCGTCATGGAGTTCGCAGTGTAAAACCCCCCCTACAATATCGGAAACAAATTACGCACCAACAACTACCAGTGGTACTATTTCTGCAATCACAGCGACAAGTACTGCAATTCAAAGTATCGTGACGTCAACGACTACAGCGAGTACAAAAACAACAACTTCGAAAAGTGCCGAAGCGGACACACAGACTGGAATGGATCGCTACATCCAAATTAGGCGCAAGCTTAGCCGGCAGAGTTATCCGGAAGGCAATAAAACAAAATTGAACCGTGCCCTGAAGATCGACGAAGAACCAGACCTTCTGGCAGAGGTTAAGAAAAACCAACAAGCCCAAGACTCCGCAAAAAAACCCAAGCCCCCTCCAATCTATATTAGAATCGAACCCGATGTTACCGCAACGGAAATAAAAACCGCCCTTAAAGAAGAATGAATGAAAAAAAAGAAGGAAAACTCACCGCCAAGCATGTGAGTTTTATGGACAATTATGGACAATTTGTCCATGTCCAAGCATGGACAATTTATGGACTTCTACAATTCACTTGGGGATCGATTTATAGCCGCAGGAGACTACAACGCCAAACATACGCACTGGGGATCACGTCTAGTGACTCGCAAAGGAAGGCAATTGTACAATGCGATTATAAATGTGTAAAATAAACTGGACTACGTTTCCCCTGGAAGTCCCACATACTGGCCAACAGACTCACGAAAGCTCCCAGACCTTATTGATTTTGCAGTAACAAAAAACATACCTCGCAATCTAATAAGTGCCAAAGCAGTCTCGGACTTATCATCAGACCACTCGCCTGTGCTTCTAACGCTTCTTCAAAGCCCAGAAATAACCGAACACCCCTTCAGTCTGACGACGACAAAAACAAACTGGCTAAAATACAAAAAGTACGTGAGTGCCCACATAGAACTCGCCCCGGATTTTAACATGGAATCGGACATCGACTACACTACGAGCGCCCTGGAAGAAGTACTCGTTGCGGCAGCTAAAATCTCTACTCCTCATAGGAAAGAAGTAGACCGAAACAAACACTTCAAATCTAATCAGCAAATCGAACAGCTCGTGCGAGAAAAGAGGCGCACGCGTAGTGATTGGCAAAACAGCAGATCACCAGCTTCAAAACAACGCCTTAAGGAAGCAACCCGATCACTCGACCAGGCTCTTCACCAACTGATAGAAAATGTACAGCTGAGGTACATCCAGAATCTCTCGCCAACAAGCACAAAGTACCCCCTCTGGAGGGCCCACCCAAATCTTAGCGCCCCAAATGAAACGACCACCCCGATAAGAAACTCTTCGGGATGCTGGGCTCGCAGCGACGAAGACCGAGCTGAAACATTCGCCACACATCTCCAAAGTGTCTTCCAGCCAAACCCAGCCTCAAATTCATTCCTCCTGCCAGAAATTCAGCCAGAGTCCTCCCCTCAGGCAGCCGCACCTTCATTCCGGCCGAACGAAATCGAAAAAGTCATAAGAGGGCTAAAACCAAAAAAGGCTCCCGGTGGTGACCTATTGACCCCAAAGATGCTAATCGAACTTCCAAAATGCGCTATAGAGGTCGTCTGCAAACTATTTAATGGAATCATTAATCTAGGCTATTTCCCAAAAAAAGTGGATGAAATCCATCATTATAATGATACCGAAGCCGAAGACCCCACAATTCCGTCATCATACAGACGTTTGTCTAAATTGTTTGAAAAATGCTTGTTAACTCGCATAATACCACACCTCAAAGCTTGCAATATTATCCCGGCACACCAATTTGGCTTTCGAAGAAACCATGGAACCATCGAACAAGTGAACAGATTAACATCTGAAATACGCTCAGCCTTTGAACAGCGAAAATACTGCAGCGCTATATTCCTCGACGTATCTCAAGCTTTCGACCGAGTTTGGCTCATCGGACTCATGCACAAAATTTGCCAACATATTTTTCAACATACACCCACAAGCTACTGGAATCATACCTCTACAATAAGGTATTCGCAGTAAGATGCAACGCAGCTACTTCGGGCGACTACAGTATCGAAGCTGGAGTTCCACAAGGAAGCGCACTCGTGTCTATATGTTTTGTATACTGCGGATATTCCAACGAGCCCACAACTAACAACGTCAACGTTCGCCGATGATACCGCTATCCTTAGTCGCTCCAGTTGCCCAACGCAGGCACCGACCCAACTGGCTAATCATCTCATAATAGTGGAAAGGTGGCTGTTCGACTGGCGCATTTAAATAAACGAACAAAAGTGTAAACATATAACTTTTACTCTTAATAGACAATCATGCCCTCTGCTTTTACTAAGCGGTATGCACCTTGACTGTACAACTCAGTCCTAAAGCCAATCTGGACATATGGCTCCCAGCTGTGGGGGAACGCGAGCTGCCGCAACATAGACATCATTCAGCGCGCACAATCAAAAATCTTGAGAACTATCACAGGGGCACCTTGGTATGTTCGCAGTGAAAGACGAAATCCAGAAGCAAAAAGAGTCATACAAAGAAAAACTGTCTTCGCACCCAAATTTTCTCGCTCGGGGATTGACTCGGGTTTCTAGCGTATCCCGCCTTAAACGCAACGACCTCCCAACGCAGCAATCGATTTTTAGGTCCGTCTAACTCCGTATCAGTGAATATGACTGTTAGTTAAGTTAAAAATATAAGATTTGATACACCTCTTGTTAGTCTCGCAACGCAAAGATTCAAGATAAAAAAATTTATAAAGAATTTTCTACGGAGCACTGATGTAAGTACGAGAAAAAAAAATTTAATCGAAGCCATAAGATTATAAGGATTCAACTGATGCTTGCCAGAACTAATAAAAATGGGGCAGTCCACAAGATCCAAAACATTACATCGCACCTCGCTACTGATTTGTGGTCGGGATGTGGTGGGGTTGTGTATGGGCGCGACGGCCGCTAGGCATTGCTTCTCCCGCCGTAGGCCCCAACTCTCCACCCTACCGCCTCTTCTGCTCGATGCTCCTGAGCCTTTGCATTATCGCTGCAACAAAAGATGCTACTGCGTCCCAGAGCTGAAGTGCATACCGGCGGCACTAGTAGTGGATGCAGGTTTGCCCTGTACTCCAGGTGCTCACGGAAGGAGAGCCAGGCGTCGATCATCACGCCCAGGTATTGTATGGCACCCTGGGAGGTTATGGCCATTCCACCGACCTGAATCGTCGCTGTTTCCAGCACCTTGCGGCTGCTGACTAGCACCGATTCCGTCTTTTGCGGGGCTAGGCTTAGTCCAGCATTTTGAAGCCTTTGCTCCATTTCCTCAACCGCCTTGTTTGGGGGACCAACGCTCAGGATGCCGTGGTACATGACGCTCCACACCAGCGGTCCTAGGACCGATCCTTGGGGCGAACCCGCCGTAACGTCGCATAACGTAACGACGCGTCGTAGGACTCCATGTCCGTGTCGAAAAGTAGCACTCTGCACCTATGGTACTGGGAGCGTTGAACTGCCTTAGGGCTGCCAGTGTCCGCCGTGTTGAAGAGTTCCTGAAGTCCTGACTAAAAAGGCAGTACTGCTTGGAGCCATACCATAATACATGTATGTAATACATACTATATGCTTTATACTATAAAGCTATGATCGCTTAGACGGAGGTATATGCACATATAAGAAGTCCGCTCGTCTTACATTTATGCCGAATATGCAGTTTCGGGGTGCGGCTAAGACACAGCGAGCGTTTGGCATTTCGGCCACTTAGGTTTATGACCGATACCTCGAATTATGTGTGCGATAAAGTGTTACAGTGTGTGCCACTTAAGTACTCTTGGTACAGTGGGTGCTCGATATATATATTTATATATGTGTGCATATTGGTAATATAATGGAGTTATTATATCAAACTTGTCCGTTTGAGACACTGTGTAAGGGGGAGCATTTGAGATGCTAACGCCGAAGTGGTTTTCCAGCACGGCCACGATAGTGTGCGAGTTCAACGATGGTTCGTTGTCGGAATATATGACCTTGACCTTGGGGAAAATATTCATCAGCTGTAATAGCGCTGGTTTGAGATCCTCTATAGTTCTAGAGGGAACTGGTTGGACAACGGCAAATTTCGAGAATTTGTCGATGCACGTAAGGACGTACTTTTTATCCGTGGAGAATATCTATATGTGCAGCATTTCTCCTACATGAGATGGGATTGGCGTTTCGCCAAGCTCTTGTTTCTGCGCATGTCTTTCAAGTAGCGTCTACTTCGTTCGCTAGCTTGGTCAATTTGCGGAGAGACTAGTTTGCATAGAAACAGACAGACGGACAGACGTAACAACTCAGGAGGTGATCTTGATCAAGAATTTATATGCTTTATAGGGTCGGAGATGTCTCCTTCATTGCGTTGCACACTTTTGGACAAAATTATAATACCCTCTGCAAGGGGGTCTTTAAAAAGGCTAATGAGGTGAAACCGGGAGACGTGTAAATCCGACGTTGGATTAAAATTAATATAAAAAATTTAAACGCATTAAAATACCGTCCCCCAGGCGATGAGTCTAGTGATAGCTGTGATAAAGCTCCAAATGTGTCCCATCTAGGGGAGTATGTTGTAATGTAAAAAGTATGTAAAGTATGTAAAAATCGCACTTTATTATGTACATTCGCCCCATCGTCCTAGGGTACTACGGTAGTAGATACTGTAACTATGTATATTAATAAATTAAGATCACATATTAAGATCACATTAAAAACAGTCATCTTTTAACAGAAATTTCTTAAAAATCAATTTTATCTCTTTTCAAGTCACGTCTTAAGTGACTCAAACGCCTCCTTGTGTTTCCTGTTCCTTTTAGGATAGTTTCCGTAGCAGATCGTTCCGGGACTTCTATATTCCTGCATAGTCTTGGACAAAACGCCGATGAACGGGCGTAATAATTTTACGATGGTTTAGGGTTGTAGCTCCGTAGTTGAGGCGACCTTTTCTGGATCCATGCCAATCCCCTGGTTTATTATTCGTTGCCCCAGGTACAGCAAAAATTACTCTTTTCTTCATTATCCTTAGGTTCCTTTAGCCTCCTGAACACCTCCTTTAAGTTCTCCATGTGCAAACCGAACGTCATCACCTCCCATTGGTATAGGCCTTTCTCTGGTTCAGTGAAGGCGGTGTACTTGCTGCTTCCTTCCTTCAGAGGAATCTGCCAATAGCCCGTCCCTCCCTTTCACTCCTAGGAGGAGGGGGTCTGTCCAGATGTCGGGTCTGTTCCATCGAATTTTTAGCTCAACGTGATTGCCCGAGCTCAGAAATAATACAAATAGCATAGAACTTTCCTAACTCTTTATTTAGCGACTTTTCCCAAAACGCAATGGCTTGATCTTAATACCGCTCCGTATTCTCACTGCTCTTCCTGGATCTGCCCGGCTCCGTCGTCGGCGTCCCCTGTTGGTTGTTCCGGGCCGCCGCTGCTCCGTCGGCGTTGCTACACTTAGTGCTGCGTTGCCTTCGACTCCCCTAACTTTCGCTGGACACACTCGGGCCTTCGAGAAGAATTGGCCTCTGGCGAAGATTCCGGATGCTTGCTGTATTATGCTTAAAGCTTCATCTACAAATTCGTCTCCAAAAAGTTGATCCAAATAGATCCATTTATTGCTCATCCTCTGCCAACTGATGCTTGCCCGAACTAATAAAAATGAGGCAGGCCACAAGTTCCAAAACATTACATCGCACCTCGCTACTGATTTGTGGTCGGGATGTGGTGGGGTTATGTATGGGCGCGACGGCCGCTAGGCATTGCTTCTCCCGCCGTAGGCCTCAACTCTCCACCCCACCGCCTCTTCTGCTCGTTGCTCCTGAGCCTTTGCATTATCGTTGCAACAACAGATGCTACTACATCCTAGAGCATCTGATTCTCTAGCATTACCTTCACAAGGTTTCCTGCATGGACTGACCGGACCGCCGGGGTAACCAGTTGGTGGCGCTGAAGTGCATACCGGCGGCACTAGTAGTGGATGCAGGATTGTCCTGTACTCCAGGTGCTCACGGAAGGAGAGCCAGGCGTCGATCATCACGCCCAGGTATTGTATGGCACGCTGGGAGGTTAGAGGCCACCGACCTGAATCGTCCCTGTTTCCAGCACCTTGCGGCTGCTGACTAGGACCGATTCCGTCTTTTGCGGGGCTAGGCTTAGTCCAGCATTTTGAAGCCTTTGCTCCATTTCCTCAATCGCCTTGTTTGCCGCTCTCTCCGCTTCCCCCCTATGCTTGGCCACAACCACCAACGCTACGTCGTGTGCGAAGCAGCCTCAGGATGCCGTGGTACATGGATTCAAATAAAAGAATGAAGTGCGCTCTAAGCAGCGCTGACGGTCTCCTTTCTTTGGTCGTCAGACGGGGCAGGTGGTGGCTGCAGGTTGTTGCATCTTTGATGGGGAACCTGTGCTAAATTTCGACGCGATTATAAATCGACTCGACTTTACGTACAGTGATAAGCGTCAGATTCACGTTATCGATCAGGAAATGGGTACTCTCAGGCAGGGAAATATGACCCTCCTACAATACTAAGACGAGGTCGAGAAAAAACCCACCTTGCATACCAATAAAGCCACCATGTCGTACGAAGCCTCGGCGGAAAAAGTTTTGTGTGACAAATTCCGGGATGACGCACTCCGAGTATTTATCTCGGGACTCAAGCGCAGCCTCACGGATGTCCTTTTATCGGCAAAGCCGAAACATATGCCTTCAGCTCTCGCTTTGGCGCAAGAAGTGGAATCTAACCACGAAAGGTACTCCTTTGCGGCTTCATTTGCCAAAAGCCAGGACAAGGACAAAAAACAACATCCAATGGCGCAAAAACACCGACAGGCTTCTGCATATATTTCTATCTTGTATAAAAATATTTATATCGACATTACACAAAGTAAGATTTAAAAGCTATTTTTTTCAATTTTGTATACAAATTAAGCACAAAAAGTACTTAAGTATAGAATAGAATTGATATAGTACCAAAAATTATTAGTAAGATTTGCTTTTCACTATCCTGTTAGCTCACAATGATTGGCCAAAGATGTTCCTTAGGGGAATCACCGCGCAAACGCGATAGGGTGATTGCCCAAAGACTAGGCAACTCGCCTCCGTTACTCCAGGGAAACACATCGCGCAACCGAGTCCGAATCGGAAGTTTGCCGCTGATCGTCACTACCTCTTGGCACTTTAGGTCTCACTAAAGTGTCCCACCTTTTCTTTGTGCCTGCGTGGTGTAAAATGGGGATCACCGTCGATTCCCGCTAGTTCCGCCGCAAATCCTTTGGCTTCCTTCCTTCCTTCCATCCTTTCTTTGCACACAACGCTCTTGCAGCTTTTCCGCGTTCTCCGAAGGCGTGGCATATCCTGGCAC
The DNA here is from genome assembly GCF_030179905.1 of Drosophila bipectinata. NCBI lineage: Eukaryota > Metazoa > Arthropoda > Insecta > Diptera > Drosophilidae > Drosophila > Drosophila bipectinata. The sequence goes on along the minus strand of NW_027222892.1, from coordinate 25,316 downwards.
TATTCCCAAGAAGTTTTAATCGAACAGGGCTCGCGGCATCCTTGGCTCTCTTCCCTGTGTAACAAAGCATGGCGACTATCCCCTGGAGTCTGACCCTCTCAGGTTCATCGCCAGAATTATGTCTGGCCAGTGCTTGTTCCATGTCCATTATTTCTCTGCTGCAAACTAGGTTATCATCATCTTAACCACCCTATTCGCCCTCTGCGTGCGATTTTCCTGCGGTGCAGAGGAAATTTGAAATTTGGTGACCCACGCTGAGCTCATCGAGGAACTTGAATCACTTTATTTTAGGCACCCAATACCTAGCGACAATCCTCTCTCGGATCACTTGTTATAGCACCTCGGTCATTGCCTTTCGAATCGGTACCACTTTCGTCCACTTTCAAAACCGGACCATCATTACCAACAACAGCATGTTGCCACGCTTGGATATGGGGACGGATCTACGAAATCCGCACACACCGTCGCCCAAGGCTTTTCTGGGACCTTTTCCTTTTTTTCCGGCACGCCGCCTGTATCTGGTTTGGTTTGTACCTCATGCACGTTTTGCACCTCCTGACATATTTTCGAAAGTCCATACCTGGCCAGAAGTAGCTGGGGGCCATTTTTGAAGATTGTTTTCCTCACCCCTGCTGCCCCATGTCCGCCGGCACGTAACTTCCACGACGCCGCGATGATTTGACGCTCCTTTTTTTTCCAAATCTAACCATAATACGAATCTAACTAATACAAAATCTAAAATCTAGTCTCAATGCATCCCTGGCCAGAAGTAGCTGGGGCCATTTTTGCAGATTGTTTTCCTCACCCCTGCTGCCCCGGCATGTCCGCCGGCACTTAACTTCCACGACGCCGCGATGATTTGACGCTCCTTTGTTTTCCATTACTTCTGTGCTTCTGGGACCACGGCGGCGTAAATTCCATCATAATACAAACAAGAAAGAAAAGCTAACTTCGGACGGAGCCGAAGTTGATATACCCTTGCAGTTAAAACCGGATATATATTGCAAGCATCGGATATAGTTGGACGATCCTTAAATATAATCTGAACTATGTTTCAGCTTTCTATCTTCCAAAACACGAGACAGTTTATATACCCTTGCAGTTAAAACCGGATATATATCGCAAACATCGGATACAGTTGGCCGATCCTTATGATTAGATCATAATAAAACCAATTAACTAAAATAAAAAATCTAAAAAAAGTTCCAAGCTTCTATCTTCAAATATACGAAAGTTGATGTTTCTACCAAATACCATTTCCGATCGTTCAGTTATATGGCAGCTATGGCATATAGTCGGCCGATCCCTTTCAATTGGCCATATCGCATGCCAAAAATAGCAATTTGTACAAAAGCTTAGTTGATCGCAAGCCGACTCTCTCTTGGCCGCTCGACTAAACGGGCTTTCTATAGAATGTTTTAGCTCGGCAATGTCTAGGTCAGGCCGCCCTCTCCATTTTCGAGAGCTTTAGGTCGAGGTGACTTGTCGGGCCGCCCTCTCTGTGTATTTACTTGAGTCCCTGCATGCACCATAAGCTGGTCTATCGTCTGATCATTTGGCTTCAGCTGCATGCAGAAAAATACATTTGTAACGTTTTAAATTAAATTTAAATTCGTTTTATTTTACTGGCATTGAAAACCCTCAATGACCAAACATAGCTCTCGTGTAAAATTTGAACTCTCTAACTCTAAAAACACCAAAGATATACCATTTCTGATCAATCAGTTATATGGCAGCTATAGGTTATAGTCAGGCGGTAGTAGATCCTGTAACTATGTATATTAATAATCCACTTCCCTCTCTTTCTCTTAAGCGAACGGTCGTGTTTTTTTTTGTGCGCACTGCGTTTATGATAAATATTGGTAAACCGGTGTTTACTCATTTGTGAATTGAATATATTGTGAATCTTAAGCTTAATCCGTAGCGCTTCGCGAGTGCTGTGGTATATTTGGAGTCGAATTAATAATTTGTTTAAATTCAATTCCAAGCATAGCTCAGCTCTGCTTCTTCCCCGACTTATCTCTATTTCTGCATTTTTCTTTTGCACTCTCCAAAGTTCCCGCTTCGGCTTCCTATTTGGCCCAGTGGTTCAAGGTATAGTGTTTTTTAACTTTTTATATATTAATTTTGTTTAATAAAAAAAAATTGGAATTTAAACTTGTCTGCTCAGTCTTGTAACAAGACAATTTCCACATCCCAGCCTACATTCCATTGCTGACTATGTGAAAACGTAGTGCACGCCAAGTGTGCCGGGTTCCGTGCTTCAGTTTCGGATGCCATTTCCCGTAGGTCTGGTATACACTATTGTTGTGAAAATTGTCGTGCTGTCCAAGGCGAAATGAGGTCGTACATGAGACAGACCAAAAATGGATTTAAAGAGTTGATCACTGGTTTTCGTAAAGTCAATGACCAACTCTGTGCGCTTGACACTCAGTTTAGCACCCTTCATCTACTAACGGAGTCTCCTAGGCGTAAGAAATCCGCGGTTTGTGATCCGCCTCAGTCTAAGTGAACGATTTGTTCTTTCAGTTTTTGGCCAGAGAATCTTTTCGTCCAAGAACATCAGCCTAGTTCCGTGAAGAAAAGAGTTATAAAAACAGTGAGAGTGAGACTTCCCAATATCGGAACCACTGACCAACCTTCCAGCTCTTCTTTCTCCACTAACCCAAAAAACTAGTATCGTCACTAACACTTACCTATCAGAACACTAGGGGTAAGAGAACACACCTATCAGATTACCTATCAGAACACAAACTCCCTAAACTATATTCTGATAGTTCTTTTCCTTTGCATCCTATATTATAGCCTTTACAAAAACTTGGTTAAAGCCGGAGAACTTTAGCTCCGAAGTTTTTTCAAGTAAGTTTTAAACGGGATCGACCTCAGCGAAGGGGGGGGTGGAGTCCTCATTTCGGTAGACTCTACTCTTGCTTCTAAAGAGGTGAAATCCTAAGAGTTTGGTGACATAGAATTTATTTGCGTTAAAATCACTATGTCCGTGAAATCTTTATACATTACAGCTTAAAGCTCATTATACAGCTCGTCGCGGTGGACTACATTAATATACCAGAATTAAAGTGGTCCAAAGTCGATAGCTCACCATCTTTGTCACTTATCACTCCCCATGATTTCACCGCGGGCATGTTTGACATGTCCCTAGGTCAGATTAACCATGTTAGAAATTCGTTAGGTCGGCTTTTAGACTTATGTTTTGTAACTGATCCTGATCGTACTGCTCTCTCCAGAGCTTTTCCCCTTTCAACCCCAGAGGATTCATATTCCTGGTATCGATCAGATGTCTCTATGCGTGGCAAATAAGATTCGCTGCTTCCGTAAAGCTATCTTTCAGAAACTTATCGATACACACGATTGGTCCGATATTCTCCGATATTTTTGTCTCCTGTGTGCCATGGAAATATCCGTCCGCTTCAACAAATCCTCCTTGGTATACAAGGGTCCTCACTTACCTAAAAAATATTAAAAATAGGCTCTTACTCTTATAAAAAAACCTGCAGTAGTGTTGATTTTTTAAGATACCTACTAGCTCGGTCGAATTTTACCGTGCATAACGCGGAATGTTATAGGAATTATATTGACCGCTGCCCGATACAATTTACTCAGGATCCAAAGCATCTTTTTTCACCCTGCTTACGTTTGAAAATTCCTCTGCGACCTCTGATCAGGCCATTGCCGATCTATTCGCAGAATTTTTTCAAACTACTTATTCTCCTCCTAAATTGACAGATCAGCCTTAGGCATATAACATTCAATCAGCAAATCTTATTTTCTGTCCGTTTTTCTCCGAGAATAGCTTATTATCTGATCTTCTAAGGATCAAATCCATTTATTCGCCAGGCCCTGATGGAGTACCAGGCTGTGTGCTAAAATAACTTTTCAACTTATCTTACTTATCTTTCTAGGCAATTCCAAAGCTATTTGAAAAAATAATTACTCCGCATTTGCAACACCTTCGCTTTTCGATCATCTCTCCATGTCAGCATGGCCTTAAAACGTCGGCTAAACAGAAACGACACACTTAAACAACAATATCACTCCACCATTAAGGAATATTTTGATCTTAAGCAACTCTCCAAAGTCACTACCGCAGAAACTCGACATCAAATGATCACTCCAAGAGGTCAACAGTATTTCTCATCATGTACTCTCCCACACCACGCCGTAATAAAGGAGGACAGTACAACGACCAAAGTTCGGGTGGTGTACGATGCATCATGTACCACTTCGAACGGAAAATCCCTTAACGACATATTGTGCATCGGCCCACCGCTACAAAACGATTTACATGTACATGTACACCATGTACACCCATAGCTGCTACCTAGCCCCAAGCCTCTCCGTCGATGCTTACTACAAGGCTCTAGGAGCTAGCAGTAGATGCCAGAGGCAAACACCCAGTGCTAATTGCGGGTGATTTTAACGCCAACACGAATGCTAGAGGCAAAGCCTTGCTGGAGATCCTACAATAGAACAGGCGCCAGTTCCATTATTGACCTGACCTTCGTCAGCAGTAGTTTGGCACAGACCTCAAAGTGGAGAATCGCCGACATCTACTCGGATAGTGACCACGAGGCCATATTTTGCTCGCTCAGAACCAGCGGGGCGACCTCGAGCATTCCCCCTGCGACAAGGAGTATCGGCAAGACACGCTAGACCTTTAACAATTGGCAAACCGAACTGCGAAGGGTGCAGCTCGATCTCCACGCTACAGAAAACGACTCGGCGGCGGCGCTTGCTACGGTCCTTGATGCGGCCTATAAGGCGCACTACCTTTACTCGGCATCACAAACCAGCTCCGTGGTGGACAAGCCATATCTCGTCTCTTCGCAAGGAGTGCCTAAGGGCTAGAGGATCCCTGCAACAAGGCACTGAGGCACTGACGCGCAGGAGCAAAGATGCCTTGATTTTAAGGCATCGAGGAAAACGCTGAAAACGGTCATACGGGACAATAAGCGTGAACTGTTCCTCAAGCTATGCGACGAAGCGGAACACGACCCATGGGGACAGGCGTATAAAATCGTATCAAAAAAGGTCAGGGCGGGGAGCCATCCCCCTCCGACCCGGTAGCACTTAGCGCCATTATAGACCTCCTGTTCCCAAGCTGTCCAAAAGACGGAAGCCGTGCTGATTTCGAGCCGGAAGAAGGTCGAAACAGCGACGGTACACGTAGGAGGAGTGGCCGTTACTTCAAGAAAAGCAATAAAATACCTTGGGATTATGCTGGATACGAGGCTTTCGATCCGGAAACACCTTGAGTACGCCCATAGGAGGGCGAGTGAGACAACGGGAGCGCTCTCGCGGTTGCTTTTTAACATCAGAGGCCCGAGGAAGGAAAGGCGCAAGCTCATCACCAGCGTGGTGAGCTCCCAAATTTTGTACGCCGCTCCGAGGCGATGGGAGTAAGATCCTACTCCACTGCGGCAGTGGAGTCACAGAGGACCCACTCCACGTCCTCTTCGATTGCAGGCGATTTGTGGAGGATCGCCTAACCCTGCAGGATATCTTGGAAGAGTCCTTTACACCCAGCAGCATGGTGCCAGAAATGCTCCAGACGCCGGTCAAATGGACTGGCCATAGCCATAGTCGCATTTGTGGCCATGATAATGACGGAGCTGAGAGCCCTGGAGAGGGGGCGCAATGGGCGGGAGGAGTAGGGCGCCAGAGGTGTGCGAATCATTGCTTCACTGCCGTACCGCACAACTTAGGTCCAAGCTCGGGGGTCGGGGAGCAAAAATGTACAGTACGCATGTAAGATAGTTTTAAGGAGCAAATAAAAACGAATATAACAAAAAAAACAAAAACGTTTACACTCATACATACACGCACCTACATACTATTTTCCACACAAAACAGTCGTTTTTTTCGTAAGGTTTCTTCTAGCATCTTCGAGAATCTTACTCGCATATGAGACCTCCTCTACTTCCTCGGCCACTGGACTGGCGCAGCCGAACTTCGAACAAGGGATTGACAGTTTTTTTTACTTCTGGTTTACCACATTTATAAAGGAAGCCTTCGAATGGCCTTATTGTCGGCGTGCACCCTGGGATCGACGGTAGTGTTTACCCAAGGTGTATAGGAGATATACACGGTGTCGTGCACCTCTTGCGTTGCTCGGTTCTAAGTAGTTGAAACTCGGTAACTGAAAACGGGTTCACAATAAGCACCAGACCCAAAGAATAACCATCTATTCCATTATAATACGTGCTCTCTTAAATATTAAATTCAAAATAAACTTCAAATCTTCTTTATATAAGTTAACTGAAGTTAAACAAGCAGCGGCAATGTCCGATTATTTAAGAGCTCGCTCTGGCCAAACTGCTGACATAGGCCGCTATGAAATACTTTTTGTTAGCTTTAAGTTTCAGTTTGTGTTTTGAACGGATCTTCCCTCGGCAACCGCCAGGGATCTCAACCACTACCTACAATTAGTAGCAACACCCCCCGGCAACCGCCAGGGGTAATTATCTTACAACATATCTCCGGCGCCTGCGGCATCACCGACTGCAGCGAGGGATAACCAACAACATTATCATTACACAAACCAAATTATATTATTTGGCGCCCAACGTAAAAAACCATGTAAGTGAGCACTTTTATTTAAACAGATTTTCTAAGTCTGCATGAATTTTTCTTTGTGTGTTAAAAAATAAAAAAAAAGAGAAAGAAAGAAAGACAAGAAAAGTAAAATATTGTGCCTTACGCTAATAAAAAACTGCAGCCCCATAAAATTTTTAAAATTTAAATAATCTTTATTAGTTGGCTGACGGTTTAGCATTAACATTTTTTACCTATTATAAAATATTTAAACCACTTCATTTTGTGAACCAATTATTGTCCCAATATTGTTTGCATTTCTGTTTTTGTGAATAAATAAATAAATATTTCTATATAACACAAAAAGTGCGGAATAAAAATTCCTAACCAAAACCAAAAAATCGGCAGAAAATTTTAAATTTCAATCGGAAATAATTTATATAATCGCGTGTATTTAATTCAGCTTTTATATGTCTTTTTTGTTACACAAGAATTCTTGGTATTAGCCGCGCAGTTTCGGTTATTTATATTTCTTTTCCGTTTTGTTTCCCCACTCCATTTTTGAGAACACGATACGGCCGCACATGCAGTGTGTGGCAATTTGTTGCTTTTATTTCTTTTCTTTGTTATAAGCGGCGGCTCAGCCCCCGCGACCCCCACAGAAGCCCAAGTGTCTCTATAGACATGCAAATCGAGCATGCATTATTTCTTTTGGGCGATATTATGGGTACAGCTCCACATGAGCAGCCCTTTTCACCTCTAAAGGAGTATAAGACAATTCTCCAGCGACTCTGAGTCCGAGGCCGCAAATATGGCATTCAGCATGGAACAAATGACGGCCACTATACAGGCGGACGTTAACCATGCCTTTCGGGAAGCCAATACTGAAAGCCAGCATTGACAAAATGAGCTACGTCTAGCTTTACAAAAACTGACCGAACGGGTCGACGCAACACAAATCGCTCCCGCCCAAGCGAAAGCTCCCCAAATTAAAGCCTATAAGCCTTTAGAAATTAGGGACGACGTCAAATGTGACGAGCCCCTTGATGCCGTTAACTGTCTGCCCGAATTAACGGGAGCACAGGACGAATACGTCTCCTGGAGACAAGCGGCAGTAGCCGCATACTATATTTTCAGGAATTATCTCGGGGCTTAAGCGCAGCCTCACGGATGTCCTTTTCTCGGCAAAGCCGAAAGATATGCCTTCAGCTCTCGCTTTGGCACAAGAAGTGGAATCTAACCACGAGAGGTACTCCTTCGCGGCTTCATTTGCTAAAAGCCAGGAGGACAAAGACGAAAATCCGTACTGCGCCAAACAACACAAGGCGCAGGTACACTCTGCTCCACGCAGTGCAAGTACCCATGAACCCATGGACATCGTCCCATCGCGGTTCAAGTTTCTTAGTCCATCTCAGGCCCCGTCATACCAAAACAGGGAGCCAACCGTGTCCGATCGATCGGGCCTACACAACAAGCAGAAGGTTAACCACGTCGCGCAGAGTGCAGGAGGAACCGGGGAGAAATATACAGCCGCAGCTTCAAGCACGGCTCAGGAAATTGACGACGACGTCATTCAAGATTATGATTCGGACGTCATTAATTTTTTAAGGGAATATCCCTGCTACACGTCGGCCAACGACAAGAGGCCAGCAGACGGGGTTCAAACGGAATGGAATGACCCGCAATACGCGATACAGGATACGATTAAACACGCCCAGAATAAGTTCCGCGACAGGAGAAATGCTTCCCGGCAAAACAGGGTTTTCGATGTTGGCGAAAAGATCCTAGTGTAGTCTAACAGGCGACTGAGCAACAAACTGTCACCTTTGTTCGAGAAAGAACCCGTATAAGCGGACATGGGGACCACAGTCCTCATTAAGGGGAGGGTGGTCCACAAAGACAACCTTAGGTAGGCCGAGCGTGACTCAACTATCGCCCGCGTAATAATTTTTCATCTTTTTTTATTGTCTTTTTCCTAGCCACTTGGCATAAGCTTTTGCTTCCATTATTATTTTAATCATGCTTTAATGGTGGGCTACCCAGTTTCAATTGAATTCACAACACATCCAAATCACAGGTTTTCAACCATAACCCTGATTTTCCTTTTGGCCGCAACATCGGCACGCGTCTTTGACTATTCCAAAGCCAAATACATTCCCATCATTGATGGTCGAATCCTGATATGGGGGGAATTCGCTTTTATAAAGCACTCAGCGAATTTCTCGGAATATAGGCGCGTCATCGTAGAAACTAATGGGATGACCGTCATGTTCCCGCAATCCCACATGCAGAAACTCCTAGTTGTTGATGTCGCCCACCTACGCGACATGCTCGACTCTTTGAGCATCCATCATAGGGTAGCAAGAAGTTTAGACTTCTTAGGGACTGCGCTAAAAGTAGTGGCAGGAACGCTGGACGCAGAAGATTTTGAAAGAATTAAATTTAAAGAATTCCAATTAACAAATGCAAACAATAGGCAGGTTAATATTAACAACAAAGTACAAATTCAAATCAATAAAATTTCCGCTACCGTCAACCAACTTCTGAGGTCAGCAAAAAAGTCCTAAATTGATACTGGGCACCTATTCGAGATGCTTTTAACTCGAAATAGGATGATAGCAATAGAGCTACAGGGTTTGATGCTAGCAGTGGCACTTGCCAAAGTTAATATTGTTAGCCCCAGCATCCTAGATCATGCAGACCTGGAAAGTGTTTGGATGGAAGAGCCCACCGAGACCGCGATTAGAAATGTTTTGTCTGTATCGTCCGTTAAGATCTTACAGTCCCATAACATATTACACTTTATTATTAAGTTTCCAAAGATAAAGTCGGCCTGCAGCAAGATCACCGTTTTCCAAGTGTCACATCACGACACCATGCTCAGGATGGAAGACAACGTCATTGCCGAATGCGACAGCGTGATCCACACCGTGGAAAAGTGCTCCCCGACATCAGGAGCTACATTTTGCCGATTGGCTCGCAGAAGATCATGCGCCCAAGAGCTTCACGCTGGAGGCACGGCGCATTGCGAGATCCAGCAAAGCGACTTACACCCCATCACTTATGTTGATGAAGGAATAATAATTGTAAATGATTGCTCGGCTCACGTGTGTGTGGACAATGGCACCTGTGTCTATATAAAAGGCACATATCCCATTGCGTTTGAAAAGAGTGCCATGGTCAACGAAACCCGATTGGTCAATCATGACACAGCCCAGAAGAGGGCTCCAGGAGTGGCCAGCTCACCTTCCCTGAACGTCACCATGGAACGTGACGTTCTTAGCCTTCCTTACCTTCACCGACTGAGTGAACGTAATCTGGAGCACATCAAAGAGTTCGGGAAGGAGATTAACCACCATCGGCTACATCAGTTGGTGTTCATAGCGGGAGCAATATGCTGCGCTTTAATTTGCATCGGCTTGACCTATCGGCGAGTCACTCAGGCCCGAAAAACCGCGGCCCAGCTGAAGGAGATGATTGCCCAAATAGGGTCGGCCGAGGGCGGCCTCATTCTTGAAGGGGGAGTAGTTAACTGAAGTTAACCAAGCAGCGGCAATGTCCGATTATTTAAGAGCTCGCTCTGGCCAAACTGCTGACATAGCGTCTGGCCGGAAGCCCATGCATAGCGGCAAGAAATACTTTTTGTTAGCTTTAAGTTTCAGTTTGTGTTTTGAACGGATCTTTTCTCGGCAACCGCCAGGGATCTCAACCACTACCTACAAGGAGTAGCAACACCCCCCGGCAACCGCCAGGGGTAATTATCTTACAACATTTCTCCGGCGCCTGCGGCATCACCGACTGCAGCGAGGGATAACCAACAACATTATCATTACACAAACCAAATTATATTATTTTATATGCTCCTCAGTGCTCTCACTCTCCAGAAATAGAGAATTAGTATTGTATATCTTTGGGTCAGAGCGAGGTGACTATATCGAGAGCTCCCATTTACTGCATTCGATTCGATGCATTAAGTTTATGGAGCGACTGCGTAAATTGTAAACTTTGGCATTTGCTTCATGAAACTGATTGATTCTTTCTTTGGCTTTCTTTCGAGCCAACATAGCGGGTGCACTCTTGTTTTTTACCTTTTTACGCTCCAATTTCATATGCGCCCAAAGAAAAATTTCTATAACGTTTAAAATTAAATACATTTTGAAATTTTAAACAAGTTAATCTTCACACTCCTCTAAAAATCATTCTTTAGGCATCGTAAGGGGTATGCCGGCTCTTGTAAAACACCAAAAATTAAAAAAAAAAAAAATAATAAAAATATAAAATTAAAAAAAAAGAATTAAAAATAAAAAAAAAATCGCCAAATTTGGGTTGTGCTGGTCAATGATGCAGGTCGCAGAACCACCTGATCGCAGCTGACCGGAAGTGTGACCAGCCCCGCCAAAATCGGTAGTACATGAAGAGGCCGCCACTTGTATGATCGCTATCTATGTACGCCCTAATTGCTGCTAGTATAGATCGGTTGACACGTTCACTCGCGTTAACTTGTGGTGAATAGATTGCTGTGCATATATGCTTTTTACTCCGAGTTAAAAAAAAACTTTAAATTGTGGGATCCGTTATCAGTTAAAATTGACTTCGAAGCACCAAATGTATAAAACACTTGTCTCTCTAGGAAGTCTCTCTCAGGTAAGGATGTAGCAAGTCGATGAAAAGTTTCTGGAACGGCCTTTCCGGCCACTCTTTCTCGTTTTATGATCAACAATCCTATATTTCCCTTCTTAGACCTCGGGTAAGGGCCTAGAAAGTCGATGTTAAGTTTCTGGCACGGCCTATCCGATACTGTGGGTTTTCCTAACGGTGGTCTCAGCATTGTGTCTCAGGTTAGTCGGACAGCTGGCAGCGCGTGTCTTTCCTGCAGCAGTCTTTCTGATCCCGAAGGAAGGAGGAATACCTAAGCCTTCTCCAGCAGCGTTCCAAATGGCGCGCCTCCGGTCCTGCCTTGGCCCCGAACGATGTGGTGCTAGTAAAGGACGAAAATCTACCTCCGATGAAATGGCCGCTTGAGAGAATAATGGAGTTAATCCCTGGTCGGGATGGTATCTTTCGAGTGGCGGTGATAAAAACCTCATCTGGAATTACCAAGCGAGCAGTGACTAAGCTGTGCCTTTTGCCCCTTAAGGATGAAGTTGGAGTAGAAGCCCCAACTGGGAGGAGAATGTCGGGTCAAGCAGCAAGCAACTAATTTAAACACAACAATTAATATGTAACTGATGTTTTGCTGGTCGCAAGCCGACTCTCTTTCGGCCGCTCGGCTTTGCTAATTCGGCGTTATAGTTAGCGAGCATCCCCTCAGCCTATCTGCAAGGTTGGCGCCACTCTCGTTCATCTTCTTACTGCGCTCGCATCCTAATTTCATATGCGGCCTGAATAAAGTTTATAACTTGGAACCTAATTAAATTCTGATTTTTATTTACGGCATTGAAAACGCTCAATGACCAAACACCAATGGTGTGCAAAAAAATTAAAAAAAGAAAAATATCCTACGAAGCAAATGAAGACTTAATAATTGAATCATTAGTAAAAATTGTTACCACTAACGGCAGGCCATTTTTACTATTAGACAGCGATAGGTTTCGAGAAATTTTAAGGCCAATTTTTAATGCCCTGCAAATGACACCAATAACATCGCGAAATATTATGGACCATGTTCGAACAAAAGCGCAGTGCATAAAAGATGATATAAAGTCTTCTGTGAAACGGAAACTCTTATCCCTTAAAATTGATGTGGCAACCAGACTGGACAAATCTATCTTGGGAATTAATTTACAAATGATGAACTCCACTTTTTTTAAGACTGAGATCGTCGTAAACACTCTTGGGATGATTGTAAAATTGTGGTGTATGGTATAGAGCTGGATCAGATTTTTTGGTAAAGGTTGGCTTATGAAAATAATTATATAAATTAATATTATTAATTATAATTATTATTAATTAGTTATATATGTGGATGTGGTAATATATACCGTTGTCCGACAACGGCAGAAACATGGTGAAGGCTATTGAGATGCTTAATGAAGATGCCACCGAGGAATACTTGGATGATGATGACAACAGTTTCCAAATGTTCAACTTGTTCGATGTGCAGCGCATACACTACAATTGTGCGTGTACGACGTTAACAAGCAAACCGATATCAGTCAAAAAGTTAATAATTGCCGTCAAATTTGCAAAGTCTTGCGAAACGGAAAATATAGGTGTACCCTCGAATTAATTTAATATTAACAGAATAATCATTTTGTAAAAAAATATCATTTTGTATTTTCAATTTAAATCAAGTAAGATGCTTTAATATGACTAAGAATCTGGTAAGAACATAGACGTCTCGTCGACTAGATAGATATGTTTATGTTTGTATGTTTGTTTTTGTGTTTTGCTAAAAAAATCGTCCTTGTTTATTAAATAATTAATGTAATAACTGCTAATAAATGCCAATATTGTATCCATAATGTTTCTAATTTTATTTTTACCAAGCCAAATGTTATAGTACACTCTGGATCAGAGCCCATGTCCCTAAACGAAGTTTCTTCCCAAACGAGTAGTATCGGTGATCGATATCACGATAGGATAGGAGAAGGATAGGATAGGAGAAGTCGGAGAAAAGTCGGAGAAAAAGTCGGATAAATCAAGTCGGAGAAAAAGTGGATGACAAAATTTCTAAAATTTACATGGAAATAGAAAATTTTAGTATGATTTTTGGACTTTTGCCATTTAAAAAGATATAAAATTTAAGTTATTAAATTCAATTTCTCAGCTCTTAATTTTATTCTGAACGAGAAGCGCACATCTTTAACTGCCGAAAATATTAATTCCCTCTTAATTGTTAAATCCCACTATAAATAATAAATAAACTCATCTAAAATTTAAAGTTTTCGTTATTTTATGACAACTAAAAAAAAATTTGGAGAAAATTTATGAAAATAATAATATGAAAATAAAATTTGTTAAGTTTATATATTTGTCTATTATTTCCTATTCTTATGATCTAATATACATATGTATGTATATAGTTATTCTAATATACAGATGTATGTATATAGTTATTTTAATTGTGCGTATATAAATGCATACGCATGACATATGCACACAAATTAGCGCTCTATCTCTTTCTCCCTTCCCCTTTCACGCTTTGCCTGCGATGAGATGTAGACGCAACAACAGCGCTTTCGTGAGAGCGCTTCGTGTGTCTCTCTCACCAAACCGCATAAAACAGAAAACACGAAAGCAGTAAAAATAACTGTTCTGTTTAGAGAAAGAGCGCGTCCGTTTAGTTTTTCTCTGTCTTTTTCGTGAGTAGAAAGCAAAGAAAATATTGGTTGATCATAATTCGGGAGCTCTACTATCAGATGTCTTGTTGTTGCTTCGATTTAAGAACACCGTGTTTTTCACACGGAAAATTGTAGCGGTGGTCTGAAGGAACTTTTGAAAAAAAAACAAGAAAGGAAAGCTAACTTCGGGCGGAGCCGAAGTTGATATAACCTTGCAGTTAAAACCGGAATATAGAATAGAATGTGTACCAAGTATGCCACGATTAAAAATTAAAAAAAAAAAAAAAAATATTAAAAAAATTAGCTTTCTTGTGGTATACCGTGCATAATGGCGCATCCTCTTTAAGAAAAGGTAAACATTCATTGTGGCGGCTGCCGTGTTGGGCAGCGTGCAAACACGGAAAAATAATAATGGCCAGTATTGGCAAACCAGGTCCCGAAAATTTCGGGACTTGATTTCTAAAAATCTGTGGGAAGGATTTTAATGACACTGGTACCATTCGAATGGGCTAAAAATTAGCTTTCTCGTGGTATACCGTGCATAATGGCGCATCCTCTGTGAAGGACTTAATAAGTCTAACAGAGCCATATAGTATTTTTAAACTAGTTCAATGAACTTTTTGCGGACTGGTTCCGGTTCACTGGTTGGCGCTCCTCTTATTAGTTCAAATTATATGGGAAACTGTAATTCCATTTTCTCAAAATCTGTGGGAACGATTTGTATGATTTTTGGTCCATATATACTTGAAAAGGTCCTACATCGACTCCACTACCGTGCATATTGGCGCATCCTCTTGGAGCTTCACAATTTTAAAAACAATTTTTTGGGGTCATTTTTGTATGGGCTGTTAGCCGGGTTGGTCCACTTTTAGTCGATTTGCTCCAAAACGTAGGGAACGATTTTAATGAAATTTTCAGGGCATATTCTCAAAAGAATGGGCTATAAGCTGGTGTATCGCGCTTATTGGCGCATCCTCTTATTTCTGAGATAATCCTCAATACAGTGTAGGGTTAATTTTTCAACCCCATTTTTAAGCTACTTAAAGAGTGAAGAGCCCGCTCAAAGTAAGAAAAAACAATAGTTTATTCAATTCTTAACAATTCTAGTGTTTATTTGATTAAATTTAGTGGCTAAATACGGAAATAATTGAAAAACAAAATATTCGTTGCTGTGTTCCAATTCCACCGTTCCACGTAGGGAACGATTTTAATGAAATTTTCAGGGCATATTCTCAAAAGAATGGGCTATAAGCTGGTGTATCGCGCTTATTGGCGCATTCTCTTATTTCTGAGATAATGCTCAATACAGTGTTGGGGCAATTTTTCAACCCCATTTTTAAGCTACTTAAAGAGTGAAGAACCCGCTTAAAGTAAGAAAAAACAATAGTTTATTCAATTCTTAACAATTCTAGTGTTTATTTCAGGGGTGCCCAGCCCCATTGCTCTCGGAGCTCCTTTGTTGTTGGAATTGCTCGTTATATGGGAAATGAAATTTTATATACGTGTGTGGCTCGTAGCATAGGCAAGGGCTAAATACAAAAACAATTTTTCGTTTTTCGAGTTAAGCAACAACAATTGTATAGTGTCTCAGTTTTTCGTACTAATACGAAGGCACTTTGTTTTTTTATTACCGAAAACTTTTCACTGCAAAAAATTACTTTTGGTTGAGATCTCAAAAAGAATGGTTAACATCTGAGCTATGAATTTCTTTTATTTATAACTTTATTACAGTTTTTAATTTTTATTTCATAAATATTTTTGTATTACTTTTTTCCATTGAAAATTGTACTATAATTTTTTTCAGTATACCGACATGACTTGCAAAAAAAATTTCTAGCTTTAATGTATTGGTGATTTTTTGCATTGGTATTCGAGTTTGCTCTGTCCTATGCTGAGCTTGGGCACCCCTGGTTTATTTGATTAAATTTAGTGGCTAAATACGGAAATAATTGAAAAACAAAATATTCGTTGCTGTGTTCCAATTCCACCGTTCCACTTCGACGCTAACTGAGCGACGCTAATTTGACGTACATCCAAATCTTAGCTATTTCTTTAAAATATCGCGGAAAATTTTTTTTGTACACAGTTTATTTGAGTTTTCGCCAAAAATCCGGCCCCTCACAGAAGTCCGGGCCCGGGGGGAAACACCCCGTTTTTTAAATTTCTTTGGAGACAATCAAGAGATCACTCTGTAATTGGCAGTGAAGAGCCCGCTCAAAGTAAAAAAAAACAATAGTTTATTCCAGTGGTCGGCACCCCAATACATTGATATAATTTTAATTATTTATGTATTGTATACTAACACTATAATTAGTGTTAGTAACGAATAGCAGAAAGTAGGCTGTGAGCATGACGTTTCACACATTTATACTGTGTGTGTGTGGCAGAGCTCGGGCAGAGAAATTTCCTATGCCCCCGAGATAGGGCCGTGCCGACCTCTGGTTTATTCAATTCTTAACAATTCTAGTGTTTATTTGATTAAATTTAGAGATTTTAAAGAGATTTTACCCATAGAGCTTCTCTTACAGCTTCGAATAGAGCCATATACTCAGCTTCAGTTGACGAGGCTGCAACTGAGTTCTGCCTTTTCGTGTTCCAACAAATAAGATTTTAATCAAACACTTTAAATAAATACCCTGTTGTACTTTTTCTATCCACCTCATTACTTCCCCAGTCGGAATCTACAGTTAATATGTTTTCACATGCGGCATTTCTTTTAAAAATAAGTTTCATATCGATGGTGCCCTTTAAATACCTAAGAACCCTTTTCAAACACTGCTAAAGCTACTATATCTACTTAAGATATTTACGGCAGTAGTTAAATCTGGACGTGAACATAGCATTACATACATTAAACATCCAATGAGATTGCGACACGGAGCATTGCAGTTTTTATCTGAACTAAGAGATTCATAATTTAGTTTATTCGGTAAGGGAGTACTGATTGCATTACAGTTATCCATGTTAAATTTATTTTAATTATTTTATTATTATTTTAATATAAGCTGCTTGACTCAAGCAAATTTTATCTTTATACATTTCAATTCATATGCCAATCAAATGTCGTATTTCCATTAAGTCAGTCATTCTAAACTTCCTGTTTAAGTATTGTTTAAAATTATTCATTCTAGTCATATCCCCTGTAGCTATTACCACATCATCAACATAAAGTAATACATATATATTTTCTTTGATATCATCTCTATAAAGTATATATATACAGCGATCTACTGGAGAGTTTACAAACTCACATTCTTTCAACGCGTGCTCAAACACTTCAAACCAGCATCTTGCTGCTTGTTTGAGCCCGTAAATTGCTTTATTCAATTTACATACTTTCTCAGAATTTTCTAATACACCTGGAGGCAGTTGCATGTAGTATATCTCCTCTTTTAATGTACTCTTTTGAGTAAACCCTCGGGCCACTAGTCTTGCCTAATTCGTTATATTTAACAGAAAATATCCATCTACTGCCTACAATATTTTTGTTTTCAGGCCTCTCCATAATTGCTCAAGTATTATTTATATCATGGGCAATTAACTCTTCTTTTATGGCTGCCTCCCAAAACAACTTATCACTTCTATGCTGTATTTCATCAAACGTATTTGGCACATCATTGAAAATGCTGTGGGCATTTAACATAAATTTTTCTAAATTATCATCGTCCTCATTATAGGACATCTGGGGCTTGAACTTTAATCTTTCGCTTCTCCTATTTACTACATTGACATCATTATTTTCATTGTCATTACTATCATTTAAATTGGGATTTTTATCAGTTGCAACTGCACCTGATTCCTCAGCTGTTTCGCCTTCCGTACTCTCATTCCGGTTGTTATATTCCTTACTTTCATTCAGGAGTTCTATATTGTCGTATTCCTTACTTTCATTCAGGAATTGTTCTCGCTTTCTTTTCTTACTTTCATTCAGAAAATTTTCATCACATTCCTTACTATCTTTCAGGATTTTGTGTTGTCATATTCCTTACTCTCATCCAGGAATTCCGATTGTTTTGTTTCGTTACTTTCATTCAGGAATGTGGTTTCATTTTTGATAACTCGAGAATTAACCATATTGGTTTCATCAACCACAACATCTCTTGCGACAATAAATTTTTCATCAACAGCATCCCATAATTTATAACCGTTTGGTTCATATCCAACTAAAATACATTTGTATGACTTATCATCAAATTTTCCTTTTTTAATTTTACTATGTACATATGCAGTTGAACCAAACACTCTTAAATAATTTAGACTTGGTTTTCGAATATGCCACATCTCGTAAGGAGTCTTCACTATATTTTCAAGCGCTCGAGTTGGTATTTTGTTAACTAAATATGTTGCAGTTAACACGGCTTCACCCCAGAAGCTTTTATCTAATTTTGCACCACTGACCATGGCACGAGCCTTTTCTGTTATATTTCTTATCATTCGCTCAGAAAGACCATTTAATTGGGGCGTATGTGGCACCGTCAAATAATATGTTATTCCTTTTTTTACACAAAACTCACGTATTTCATTTGAAAGGTATTCTCTACCATTGTCAATATACAAATTGAGATTAAAATGCGCTTCACTCCTTGCAACATAATCTTTAAACATATTAAACACATCGGATTTATATTTAATTAAATATGTTACACAATAATGTGTAAATTGGTCAACAAAAATTAAATAGTAATTTTTGTCATTTACTGTCACAGGTGAGATTGGGCGGCAAACACCTGAGTGTACTACGAATATGGGTCTCTTTATATAACTCTTATCTTTAAATTGTTTAAATGGTAATCTAGCTTGTTTTCTATTTAAACATGGTTCACAGATTTTATCTGATACCTCTAACCTATTAAGAAGACTAATATCACTAAATAGATTATTCCATTTAATCTGTAATAATTTTATATTATTATTATTACATTACTTAAATGGCCAAACCTCTCATGCCACAACCGATAACAATGCATATGTTTTATCTCTGCACTATATGCCTTAAATTTAATAATAGGTATTTTATTGATCATACTTGAATTCTCCATGATCACCCGTCCATTTTTTGATATGGTGACGCCATTTCTGTAAAACGCTTTCAAAATTTTCAAATTTCAAAATTTGATGAAAGGACGATGAAATTCGTCAAATTTTAGGTGAAAGCTACTTCTGGCAAAATAATACGACATGCCAAATTTCGTAAGGATCGGCCGACTATATCCTATAGCTGCCATATAACGATCGGAAATTACCCAACTATCGTGTTTTGGAAGATAGAAAGCTGGAACTTGGTACAGATTATATAATTGGTCAGTTGATCCGACCTACCAAATTTCATTAAGATCGGCCGACTATATCCTATAGCTGCCATATAACTGAACGATCGGAAATGGTATTTGGTAGAAATATCAACTTTCGTATTTTTGAAGATAGAAGTTTGGGACTTTTTTTTAGATTTTGTATTGTAATAAATTGGGTCATATATTCCAATACCCATAAGGATCGGCCAACTATATCCGATGTTTGCGATACCGCGGTTTGCGGTTTGATTACCTGATTTTTAAATTTATAATTTTTGTTTTTATTTTACACAAACACGTTCATTACTTTCTTGCTGGTGTCAATGTGATAATTTTTTATTTTAATTTCCTGAACGAGGAGTCTATTCTTTACGCAAGCTAAGGTCAAATTCTCTTCCGATAAGGTTTCTATGGCGGTAACTACTCCGTCATAGGAAGAAGGCAAGGTTATGAGTATATGAGACACCTTGTCCATTTCATCCACTTTTCCACCCGCGGCTAACAAATCACGAATCATCTCATCAAAGATATTAAAATGGGTTGATAATGCCATCTCACTTGACAGCTTCAGAGAGAGCAGTCGCTTGCGCACAGCCAATTGTGTTGCCAAACTTCTCCTTTCATATACCCCGTCCAAATTTTGAAAAATCTGACTCCCGGATATGTTGCTTGTTGCGAAATTTA
The DNA here is from genome assembly GCF_030179905.1 of Drosophila bipectinata. Taxonomy (NCBI): domain Eukaryota; kingdom Metazoa; phylum Arthropoda; class Insecta; order Diptera; family Drosophilidae; genus Drosophila; species Drosophila bipectinata. Next base: position 5,506 of record NW_027222892.1, on the reverse strand, counting down.
AGTGAGTCGCTTAAGTACTCTATAAATGTACTTTTGGCACAACGCTTCGCTTTCTCCCAAGCGTCATCCACTTCATTTGGCTTTTCTGCGTCAACGACTCTTAGTACGTCTAATTCAGCTAATAGAGCCCTAATTCTGAATTTCCATATGGAATATTTTTCGCCATCGAACGGCTTAATATTACGCTTTGCTTTGTCCATCTTTGCACAATATACACACACAGCAACAGTAAATCTGACTTCTCACGAAAAAAATTGTTCACCACAAGTCGAATTTCACAATCTGATGTTATCCTAATGTAGGATTCGTTAAGCAAGATTATTTTATTTACTAGGCATGGACTGGGCCCATAACCTATTGGAAAAGTGAAATAATAACACTTTAGTTATTTGAAGCTCAATATTTCATTTTTTATTTTCTTAATCGCAACACCAACGCACATGCACATTTGTTGAAGGAAGAAGGAGGAAAGAGGCAAAGATCAAGTGGATCAACTTAGGTCTCTAAATATAGTACCTCACTTAGTATTTATGCATGCTATTTTTGTATGTTGGTAGGTGGTATTCCAACAAACGTAAACAAATTTTGAATTATTTCCAGCTTATAAAACAATTGTTATATATATTTTTTTAAGCTTAGCTTGAAGATGTTGAGAGAAACCGTACACCTATTTTTTTTTAATCCTTTATATAAATTATGTGTTACTAATTATGATCCAATTTTAATTACTATTACTTTTTACCGTTTATATTTAAATTTAAAATTTAATTTTGAACCAATTTTGCCCTAATCAATATGTTAGATTTTAAATTTATCTCGAGCAATAAGCCTTGTCAATCTTGAATCATGAAAATTAAATAAATTTTGATTTTTATTCACTAGTATCGCTAACAAAAGATGGACTAACAAAAAATAAGAGCAAATAATAATAACGAATAATAAGATGGACTAACAATAGCACTAAGAGATTGACTTGCTGAATTACGATCAAATGATAACTTAAAAATAATGTTTGCCTTTTGTTATTTTTATATTCCCCCATGGTTCACAGTGCTCCAGATGACTTTATAATACATAAGTCTAGAACTGAGTGCATTTTGTACAGAAATTATAAAGTCATTTGGTTGCAAACAACGTTTGCCGGGTCAGCTAGTAGTTAATTAAAAGTCATATTTTAATTTTAAAGTTTTTACCTGGCTACTTTTGAATGCAGGCATCCACATTTTGTCTTGAAGTTCCTGGCGGTATGCACGCGTGAAACATCCAACGTAAGAAATAAAGCACGAAATCATAAGTATATCTCCTGGAAGTTGTTGTATTCCCGATGTTAAACTGAGAATTCGGAAAAGTATTAATTGTTATTAATTTTTTAAAAATATATTATAAAATCTATAAATTAAACCGTATTTGGCAACCAATACAAAAAAAAATTGGAGGAACTTTTAAAGAGACCTAATACGAATTGTTTATTAGGTCCAATATAGTACAAAACCGTGTTTTTTTACAAATCTAACACCCCCAAAATCTTGACTTATAGAAAAAACGTTTTTTCGGGGCATTTTTGTTCTTAAAATTTCCTAAGCGCAGTTAGTTTACCTCTTTACAGATTCCATCCATCGAATTTTTTCATTTGCAAGACCACCGATTAAACGGTTTGCTATGTCGATAGTGAATGCTGTCTTATCAGCTTCATCTTGGCACTTCTGTTTTTTTGCGAGGGCTTCATCATATTCCATCTGCAAAGCATTTAATTGCTCCTCTAGCTCCGTTAGGCGTTGATTAAGCGCCGTTAGTTTGTCACGAGCATCTTTAAGTTCTTTCTCTGACTCCATAAGAGCGCGTTCTTTGGGTTCAACTATTAGGTATACATCATAAAACCTATTTATGTTTATAACCCAAGAGCATAAGCCAGCTGCAGCCGATGATTTAGCTAATATTTTTTCTGGACTAAATTCAGGATCTAATATATATGGCTGAAGTGCTTTGATTATATCAGGATGAATGTGCTTCTTGTCATAATTTATTAGATTATCAAGAAATTTATCCACGTTACCCATAAGTACCCTACAAGCCTTCCAACTTCGATCCTTTGGAATTTTACCCTTACTAGCAAAAAGAACTAGAACCGCACCGCATACACTAACTACAGCATCAGGAGGCGAGCCGAACGACTTTAATTCAGTTAAGTTATTTTTATTTAATGTGTTAAGTGCCTCTTGAGCAGCTATTAATGCAGGTTGGGCTTTAAGAAAATCCTCTTCACATAGCTTGGCTTTGGCAGTTACATCTTCCTCGATTTGGCGGACATTTTTTTCTTCCTTAGAAGCAAATGCTCTTTCTTTAGATACTTTCTCGTTTTCAGTGCCAACAACTACAATGAGGTTGTCAGCTTCCTGATTTTTGACTTTCAGTTCAACTTCCTGTACTTTAAGTACGTCCTGCAAAGCATCTACCTCTTTTGTACAACTTGCCAACTTTATAAGACCGTTTTCTAAACGCAATCGACGATCTAGATTTGCCTTTACTTTCTCATGCAACAATTTTGAATAGAGCGCAATTAACTCCAAAAACGACTTTGGAGTTGTGTAATTATAGCGCTTGGCGTTAGCTAAGTATAGCTTTGATATATCGTTCACAGTTTTGTGAACAAATGCCATAAAATTGGATACTGGAAAAGCTAATTCCTTGGGCAAAACAGATATCTCGGACAAAAACCTCAAGGATACTGACTCAAGGGCCTGCTGGGGCCATTCGTGAAACCAATCAATGGTTGTGCAATTGACCAGGGCTGGAAATTTTCTGGAACGTACACGAAGAGTGGCTCCAACTGGTGAAAAACACAATACTACCTTAAGTAAGCTTCGCACTTTTTCAATAAAGTATTTCCAACAATTTTCACGATTATCCACTATCCCAAGCTGTTTTACCTCATTTCGCACCGCATTAACAATATTTTCTACTTCATCATCGGGAAACAGCTCGTGAATGTCACCTGAGGCAAGGAGGTCATTAACCAATACAAGAAACTGTTCTCGAGCCACTTCGGAATCAGTCATTAAAAAGCAGCATGCACTTGTCTTAACTCCTGCTTTCATATATAAGGTTGCTATGTTGGTCTTTAAGTCATTCACACTATAGTCCTTAGTGAGCTGAATCTGGAACACATCTAGTGATGAAATAAATGAAGCTAATCGAGTTAATGACTGTTTCCCGGAGCCTCCAACGCCAATAAGTAACGCATATCCCCTAGAGGACTCAAGTATGCGACTGATTCGGCATACATGTGACATAGCGTCATCAAATAATACAAGATTAATGGCGCCAACATAATCATTATAGCGATCTTGCGCCTCATCTAAAAGAGATTTTAGCCGATCCCATCCAGATATTGGCATGTATTTTATGTCTGTTAATCCTTTTGCAAAATGACAGTAAATATTAGGTTGGGCATACACTATATCTTCACTCAAACCCTCAATTCCTTTTCGTACTACATCCGTAACAATCTTTTTAAAGCTGTTTATGTCAGTATAGTCCACAAGCTTGTCGCCATATACCCGAAAGCATTCGTGTATCCACAGTCGTATCATTTGATTAGCATTCGGACAAGTTTCGTTGTTTGCATATAAAACGCCCTGAAGTAATTCACTGTTATGATTGTTAAATTTAAAAATAAAGTAGTACTTACCGTAAATATGTTAGCTATGTCTCGAAGATTAAAATTATAATGAAACTTTATAGCAGTAGGTAGAAATGAAGATGCTACTTTCATATGTAATGTTATAGCAGTTGTCACCATGCTTTCGCATAACTTTATAACATTTTTATCAAACTTCTGAGCAGGGTTTTGTAAATGTTGAGAAAGTATAGAGTTGAGGATATGAAACAAGGCATCCTGGCTAGGTGGACTGAAAAAAAATTTTTTGATATTACAATTTTATTAAATTAAGCCCTAAAATTATTATTAATAAGTAATAAAGAAGTATTACAATGTATTATGAAAGAACAAGGGGTTGGTTTGGGTAATCCTTTGAGAAATTTTAACATTTTTCAACCCTTGCAGAGATACGCTCAAAAGTGTGCTACACAGTAAAGGTCCCCCTGTTACTGAATATATTATAAGTATATATTGTATATTCTAAATCAGGATAATCTTCTTAGTCGATATTAGAATGTCCGTCTGTCTGTCTGTTTCTACGCAAACTTGTCTTTCAGTTTTAAAGCTACCGGTATACAAGGATGCCTTAAGCTTATCACATCCCATCACATCCTATAGCTACAATATAACCCTTTTATTTTGGTTTTATATTTTGTATATAATAATATATTTTGTATGTATATTACATAATTTTCGTAAGCAGCCAACTATATCTGGTATTTGCGATATATATCTGTTTTTATTCTCTAGGGTAACTTAACCACCGGCCAAAGTTAGCTTTCTTGACTTAGCCCCTGCTTTAACCTCCTCGCCGGGAAAGTTGGAGGAGTCTCAAGCCGCCCTCAAGGAGTGACGATTTAAGTGTCTTCTTGAATCTATTATCGGTTAAACAAGTTCAGTTACACCCTGACCTTACCATGTTAAAGAAAACTCGATTGGGATGGGTTTTTCTGGCGGCCGATCTCAAGAAGCCACCCTAAAAGCTTCTTGCCCTTTGGTTTCCGCCAAATCTGTTGGGGGAGAAAAGCAGTTTACAAGGATACGTAAGCATGTCAGCATGGAGTTGACATCCTATGTCATCAATGGCTTTCGAAAAGAATTTTCAAACTGATGTTATTTACGCAGACTTTAGCAAAGCATTTGATTCAGTCAATCTTTCACTTCTGTTGAGTAAACTGAATATGCTGGGATTTCCTACAGACTTGCTAATGTGGATCTAGACTTAGATAGAAGGACACAAAGAGTCTTATTTAAAGACATACAGACCCGTCTCGTCCGTGCTACATCTGGCGTCCCTCAAGGTAGCCAAGGTAGCCCGTTATTATTTACGAACTCTCTAGTTCTTATGTATGCAGATGATGTAAAGCTTTGTCTTCAGTACAAATCCATCTCTGCCCAATGCAGTATTAGGTCTGACCTTGATAACTTTCAAAAATGTTGTTTAGCTAAAGATCTAATACTAAATGGATCAAAATGCAAGCATATGTCTTTTTATCGTTCTTGCCCTCTGCAAGCTACGTATTCTATTAATGGGATTGCCTTAGAGAAATTAACTCAGGTTAATGATCTCGGCGTCCTATTAGACATTAAACTTAAATTTTCCGACCATATTTCCTTAATGGTTAATAAAGCTAAAGGAGTCCTTGGTTTTATTAAAAGGTGGTCAAAAGAATTTAATTCCCTATACATAACCAAAACATTATTTATTTCTTTGGTCACAAATCGTATTTCTGCATAACCTTATTATCGGGTAATTCTTTCTTTGCATCCCATATTATAGTCTTTACAGAAACTTGGTTAAAGCCGGAGATCTTTAGCTCCGAAGTTTTTCCAAATAAGTACACCACT